>NC_041390.1:9006595-9056361 GCF_002162155.2 Triticum dicoccoides
GTAGGGGAGGGGTGCGGGGGGTCAGCGGTGGCGGTTGAGTAGGGGAATCGAGGGTGCGGGGGGTCGGCGGCGGCGGCCGGTGGACCGGGGGGGTGCTCGGCGGCGAGGGGGACCGGATCTGGCGAGGTGGGATAGCGATCGAGATGGAGGGGGATCGAGATCGAGTGTCCATGAAATTTAAAAATATTCATGATAGTTCAAAAAGTGCCCCTGAAATACAATCGAGAAATGAAGGCTACGATTTAAATACAATCGATCTTAGCTAGCTATCTGTTCACAATCTTCTTGCCCTTCTTTTTCGCAAATGGAGTTCTTCTGTGGAACGGACGTCCTTTAGGTAGGGTGGTCCTGCTTCTTCTTGTGGTGTATGCTGCTACTTCATCGTCGTTGTCATGTTCGATCCTTGGGTCGCCGTACTTGTCGAAGTCTTGCTCATTGGCTACTCCATCCATTCCGATGATCTTCCTTTTGCCTCTCCTCACGACAACACGACTGGGCTTTGATGGGTCGGTAATGAAGAAGCATTGGTCCACTTGGGAAGCCAGTACCCATGGCTCATTTTTCGCGGTGACGTTTGCGCCCGCGGTCTTGGATTTGGCTTCGGGTATAACCATGGTGGTGAAATACCGGTCTTCTTTTAGGATGCTCTTCGCCCATCTGACACGGAACATCGGGACCTTCTCTCCAGCGTAGCTCAGCTCCCAGATCTCCTCGATCCTTCCGTCGTATCTGTCCTTGTCGTTACCGGTGTAGGATTCCATCGTTACCCCGGAGTTCTGATAACCATCGCTCTTCATGTCCTTGGCCTCGGTGTAGAATGTCTAGCCGTTGATATCGTACGCCTCATAGGTCATCAGGTTGTGCTCGGCGCCCTGTGACAAGGCGAATATGAGTTGTTCTTCCGTGGAAGAACCCTCATGTAAAGGGTACGACAGAAGCTTCTGCTTGAACCAACGCGTGAAACATGAGTTGTGCTCTTTGAGTATATCTCCGTCCGTCCTCTATTGGCCTGGTCATTGTACGTCTTCTTAATAAAGGTTTTGTGCTCTACCACCCAAGGATTGACCACGTCTATGTGTTGTAGCGCGACTAGGTTTGCTCTTTCAAAGTCGGCGAGTCGACCCTCGAAGTCGACATGCATTTCGCGGCGACCCTCACGGTGACCCCATCCAGCGAGCCTGCCGAGGTGCCTGTTGACGGGCAGACCAACGGGGTTCTCGATGCCTAGATAATTCATGCAGTAGGAGATGCACTCTTCGGTCAGAAAGCCCCTGGCTATGCTTCCCTCTGGACGTGACATGTTGCGAACGTATCCTTTGATGACACCATCCATCCTTTCGAATGGCATCATGCTGTGTAGGAACGTCGGCCCGAGTTGGATGATATCGTCCACGATATGGACCAGCAGATGCACCATAACATCGAAGAATGCGGGCGGGAAGTACATCTCAAGCGCGCATAGTATCACCATGATCTCTTCCTGTAGCCTTCTGAGTTGCCTCACGCCAACAGACTTCTGAGAGATGACGTCGAAAAAGTTGCATAGGCCAAATAGCGTTTCACGGACGTGCGCGTCCATGATCCCACGGATTGCAACTGGAAGTATCTGCGTCATCAGCACGTGACAGTCGTGAGACTTCATCCCGCTGAACTTCTGCTTCGCTGGGTCTAGGTATCTGCTTATCTTCCCCGCGTAACCGTAAGGAAGTTTTACTCCTAGGAGGCAGGTGAAAAACTGCTCGATCTCCTCCTGACTTAGAGTGAAGCACGCGGGAGGGTAGTCATTACCGGTCTTCTTGGCCTTTTTGCCTTTGCGACGACTTTCCGTGTCCTGCTTCGCCTCATCATCATCATCATCATCATCATCATCATCATCATCATCATCATCATCATCATCATCATATATAGCGTGAAGCTCCTGCCTGATGCCCATTGATTTCAAGTCTACCCTTGCTTTCGGCCCATCTTTGGTCCTCTCTGGCATGTTGAGCAGGGTACCAAGCAGACTCTCGCACACGTTCTTCGTGATATGCATTACATCAAGGCTGTGAGGCACACGGTGGATCTTCCAGTACGGCAAGTCCCAGAAAACAGACCTCGTTTTCCATACCTTCAGTAGCGGCTCTGGCGCCTTTCGCTTCTTTCCCGGCTCTGGCGCCTGTTGCTTCTTTCTCGGCAGTGGGCAATCTTTCCAATTTTTTAACAGCTCGTCTATTTCCTCGTCGCTCCTCGTACGCGGGCGTCCTCGGGGTTCGGTTTCACTATCGAACAGATCCTTGCGTTTTCTCCACGGGTCATCATCGTGAAGCCACCTTCGATGTCCCATGAACACGGTTTTCAAAGACCCGAGATCTCTATCTAGCTGGCGATACGTTGTGTCATCCATGCACCTGACGCATCCAGAAAATCCATGGACCACCTGCCCCGCGACATATCTGTAACCGAGATAGTCATGCACCGTCGTGAGCAGCGCGGCTCTCGTAGGGAAATATTCTTTCTCTGCGGCGTCCCACGTATTGGCTGGCGTTTTCCGCAGCGTGTCAAGCTCCTCTTTCAGCAGCCCCAGATACAGATTGATGTCATTCCCTGGTTGTTTCGGTCCTTCAATTAGCATACTCATGTGAATGTACTTCCTCTTCATGCACAACCAGGGGGAGGTTGTACATCCACACAAACACAGGCCAGGTGCTATGTGTGCTTCTCTACTGCCAAACGGATTGACTCCATCGGTGCTCGCGCCCAGCACGATGTTCCTTGGATCGTTCCCAAATTCTAGGTCTTCGAAGTTCAACGCTTGCCACTGGCTCGCATCCTTAGGGTGACTCAGCATCTTGTCTTTTTTATCTATCTCCGGATCATTTGCGTCATCTTCTCGCTTCTTCTCCTCCCTATCCGCGTGCCAATGTAGGAGCTTTGCTACCTTAGGGTCCGCGAAATACCGCTGCAGACGAGGAGTGATCAGAAAGTACCACACCACTTTTCGAGGAGCTTTCTTCCTCTCCTTGTATCGAGTGACGCCGCACACCGGACATATGGTAGACTCCGCGTGCTCGTCCCGATAAATGATGCAATTGTTCATGCACACATGGTATTTCACGTGCGGTAAATCCAAAGGACACACAATTTTCTTCGCCTCCTCCAAACTGGTTGGGCACTTGTTCCCCTTGGGAAGACGTTCGTGTCAGAATGACATGTTCTCGTCGAAGCATGCGTCGGTCATTTTGTGTTTTACCTTCATCTCCAGAGCCATGAGCGTTACTTTCAGGAGGGTATCCTCGGGCCTGTATCCTTCATACAATGGAGTAACCACGCCTAACTCAAGTTGATCCATCTTGGCTTTCTCTCGGGCGGCAGCTCTTGCGTTATCCGTCTGCTTGAGAAGCAGCTCTTGAATATGAGGGTCCTGCACCAAGCCCATCGATGGTCCAGCGTCGTCTGCTCCACCGGCATCATCATCTTCATGATCATGCCCGTCGTCTGCTCCGGCATCTTCCTCATCGTCATCTCCTGCATCTTCTACATGATGACTGTGTACATCATCACCGTCGTGATCATCTCCTGGGGATTCTTCATCTTCTCGCCCGCCCGAGCCGCGGTGGTTGTCTTGCTGCCCTTCCTCATTTCTTGCTCGGCCCCCATGGACGACTTCGTAGTTATCTTCATCACCTTGCCACCGATAGCCATCCATGAAACCACGCAAGAGCAGGTGGTCCCGCACCTGCCCGGAATCCGGGTCCGCAATAAGGCTCTTCAGCTTGCATCTTCGACACGGACATCTTATCTCCGTCTCGTTCTTTTGAAGCATCTCGGCCTTCGCGGACCTCAAAAACCTATTCACGATGCCTTCGGTCATCATGCGGACCATGGTCTCCTGCGGGGTAGAGCAAAACGATATTTTAGAACCAAGAAAAAATTCGGCATGACTTTCCCTAAAAATAGGACCAAAAAGAATGCTTAATGCCAAAATTCTCGCCGAAACGGAAATGAATCAACATTCCGGCAAAATATTGGCAACTATCGCATTTCAAATACCGGTACACCTCCAAACACAAACACATATGCAACACCACAAACATATGCAACACCACGAACATACATAGATCTAGCTAGGCCATAAAAAGTGCATGTGCACATTGTTGTAGGGAGAACAACATAAATATAGCTTCCCCCTTACTTACCTATCAAAACAAGGTAATTTAACCACTTAAATTGAATGAATCTATGGTGGAAATGAGGTGAAAAAGAGGAGGCACCCAAGACAAGGAGGAGGTGGAGAGAATGAAGTGGGGAGAAAGTGAGTGTGGGTAGGAGAGGTTGTCCAAAATATCTTGTTGCTGCCCACTTACTAATGGCGCACCAACTCTAAATGCACCATTAGTAATCCAGGTTACTAATGGCGCACCTTCTGGTGGTGCGCCATTAGTAGTTTTGCAAAAAAAATACTAATGGCGCACTATCCCATAGTGCGCCATTACTAGTTTAAACTAGTAATGGCGCACGGTGGAACAGTGCGCCATTAGTAGTTTTGCAAAAAAAGGAATAAAAAATATAATAAAAAAACAACATTAGTGGCGCACTTTCCGACAGGTGCGCCATTACTAGTTACAACTAGTAATGGTGCACTGTGTCTGGATGCGCCATTAGTATGTTTGGACAGGCGCACTAGTTAAAAAAAATTGATACTAATGGCGCACCCTGGGCCAGGTGCGCCATTAGTAGTTTCAACTCTAATGGCGTATCAGAAGGTGGTGCGCCATTAGTATATACTAATGGCGCACCGCTTGTCTGGTGCGCCATTAGTGTCAATCCCATCTATAGCCCTTTTTCTAGTAGTGAACTGCCGATGAAAATCGCGCCGACTACGGTCATGGTGGACGATGGCGGCGTCTTAGATGTCCTTCCCTTGTCGAGGCATCGTCATTGCAGTTTGCTTCATCAGGCTCGGGATGCTCTGGGGGAAACCCTAGATCTAGGTCTTCCGGATCGGACGATGATGGCGTTTATCGCTTTCCCTCCTGGGGGCATCGTTTTGGAGCAAGTGCTGACTGGAGGGATGGTGGAGCGGTGCTTCATCCCACACATTGATGGCGGCGGATATCGACGGCATGGCGCTGTGGAGACTCGGTGTCCAATGCGCGGTGATGGACTCGCGCAGGAGGAGGTTGTTGTCTGGCGTCATGGTGACGTTGATGGCAGAGTGCCAGACAAGGTAGAAGCCTCAATATCTGCTTTGAAGACGGACATGTGGAAGATGGCGGCGACGACACATGTGAGTGCGTCAGTCCGGATTGTGCCTCAGACCCGGTATGTGGCTCGGCTGGGGCTTCCGGCTTTTGATGTTAGGCTTAGGTGAGTGGTTTGGGTAGTGGCCCAGCTAGCACCTGTCATGCCCCGAGAGGAAATCATGGGCGGAATCGAACTAGAACTCGCGGATCTCAACGAGAGAATGGGGAAAGTGGCAGCTAGGGTTTGTATTACTGTAAGATGTATGATTGTATCAGAGAGAATTTTCGAATAATGGCATAATGCTTACAGACGGGGGCCGCTAGCTTTATAGCTACGCTGGCAATGGATGGCAGCTACAGTAACGGGAAAGAAACGCTACAGTTACAACGAAACGGTACAGTGATACGGCGAGCCACGCGAGCCGTTGGATCGTTGACGATAGCGGAGATCCTGGCCGTTCGTTAACTGAAGAAGAGAACACTTGTAACTGAAAGTGCAGGCCTGACAATACCCCCACCTGAAAACGAACTTGTCCCCAAGGAGTTTAGCGATTGAACCAGCGGTCAATGGTGGCCTTGAAAAAGACGGGAAGTGTTTTCTTCATGAACGCTGCATCTTCCCAAGAGGCTTCATCGGGTGGCAAGTTTTCCCACTGCACGAGCCATTGCACGACCGGCAAGTTGTTGCGAGGTACTTGTCGAGTTTCCAAGACCATCACTGGTTCGGTCAGAATCAGACCATCCGTTCGCACCAGTGGTAGATCAGTGCAAGGGATTGCCTTGGGACCAACATGTTTCTTCAACTGGTTGACGTGGAAGACAGATTGGATGCTGGTATTGTCTGGCAATAAGAGTTTGTAGGCGACACACCCCACTTTAGCCATCACGCGAAAAGGGCCGTAGTACTTGCTTTGTAACTTGATGTGTGTGCGCAGGCCGAAGGCATTGAGCCGATAGGGCTGCATTTTGAGGTAGACCATGTCCCCAACTTCCAAGGTCCTTTCAGTTCGCTTGCGATCAGCATACTTTTTCATACGTGCTTGAGCAGCAGACAAGTTGCTTTTCAAGTGTTGGAGCAGAGCATCTCTGTCAGTGAAAAACTGTTGAGCATCAGCTGAAAGACTGTCAGGGAAGATGTTTTCACATATGTTTGGAGGTGGAAAACCGTAGGCAGCTTCGAACGGTGTCTTCTGGAGAGAGGAATGGTAAGAGGTATTGTACCAGTACTCCGCCATTGACAAGTGTTTCGCCCACTGTTTAGGCTTGGAGGAAGTTAAACAGCGCAAGTAGTTTTCAATTCACTGATTAACACGCTCTGTTTGGCCGTCAGACTCTGGATGATAAGCAGAGCTGTAGCGCAGTTCAGTGCCCATGCCCTTAAAAATGTCCTGCCAGAGTTGACTGATGAAGATTCGATCTCTATCAGAAACTATTGCCAGAGGTGGTCCGTGTAGTTTCAGGACATGATCAATAAACGCTTGAGCCACTGTTTGCACTGTGAAAGGGTGGGAGAGGGGAATGAAATGTGCAAATTTCGATAGTCTGTCCACCACAACCATGATCACATCTTTGCCATTAGATGCTGGTAATCCTTCGATAAAGTCCATACTTAAGTGTGTCCAAACCATGTCAGGGAGCTGGAGTGGGTCTAGATAACCAGGATAAGGACAGTTCTCTCCTTTGTTTTTCTGGCAGACAGGGCAGACAGCCACAAACTGATCAACATCTTTTTTTAGGCCTGGCCAGTAGAAGATTTGTTTGATGCGGTGGTATGTAGCTTTCATACCTGAATGACCCCCAAGAGCATAAGCATGTAGTGCAGTGAGAAGTCTTTGTCTGAGTGGCAGATCCTTTCCCACATATATTTTTCCTTTGTGCCTGATGATTCCTGAGTGCAAGGTGTCCTGATTAACAGAGTGTTGGGGGGACAGGAGTAATTTTTCCAAGAGGGATTGACAAGTGTTGTCCTTAGTGTAGGATTCTTCCACAGCAGCAATCCATTGAGGTGTCACTAAGGACATTGCCATGAGAGGTGTTTTTCTGCAGAGAGCATCAGCTACAATATTTTCCTTGCCCTTCTTATACTGCAGTGTGAAGGTGAATTCCAGGAGCTTGAGCATCAACTTGTGCCGAATTCCAGTGGTAATCTTCTGGTCAGTCATATACTGCAAACTCTGGTGGTCAGTTTGGATGATGAGATCATTACCCAGGAAGTAGTGTCTCCACCTTTTTAATGCAACAATGATTGCTAAAGCTTCCTTTTCATATGTGGATAGAGCAGCATTTTTGGGACAGAGAGTGGAGCTGTAGTAAGCTAGGGGTCTGCCCTGCTGCATCATGACTGCTCCCAACGCTGTGCCACAAGCATCTGTTTCCAAAGTAAAAGGTTCAGAGAAATTAGGGAGTGCCAATACTGGAGCACTTATCATGGCTTGTTTCAAGTTTTGAAAAGTTGTAGTTTGTTTGTGTGTCCACTGGAAGCTATCCTTTTTCAGCACGTCATGGAGTGGCCTTGCAATTGTGCCAAAATCTTTGACAAATCTTCTGTAGTAACCACATAGTCCTAGAAATCCTTTGAGCTGTGTGGGTGTAGTGGGCAGTGGCCAATCAGCAACTGCTGCAACCTTGGAAGGATCAGTGGAAACTCCTTCACCAGTAATGATATGGCCCAGGTACTCCACTTTCTGAACTGCAAACACACATTTAGACAGTTTTGCAAAGAGTTGGTGTTCTTTCAACAACTATAGCACTATTTTCAAATGTGTAATGTGCTCAGACAAGGATTTGCTGAAGATTAGGATGTCATCAAAGAAAACCAACACAAACTTCCTGAGGTAGGGCCCAAAGATACTATTCATGAGTGCCTGAAATGTTCCTGGTGCATTAGCAAGGCCAAAGGGCATGACTAAGAACTCATAATGACCAAAGTAAGTTCTGAAGGCTGTTTTGGGAATATCTTCTTCATGCATTCTCACTTGGTGATAGCCAGATCTAAGGTCCAACTTGGTGAAATAAGTAGCTCCATGCAGTTCATCCAGGAGGTGCCCAATGACAGGTATTGGGAATTTATTTTTGATAGTAGCATCATTCAGTTTTCTGTAATCAATACACATTCTCCAGGTACCATCTTTTTTCATGACCAGGATTGCTGGGGAAGAGTAAGGGCTTTCACTTGCTCTTATAATCATATCTCTGAGCATAGCATCAATTTGTCTTTCTAGCTCAGTCTTTTGCATATGGGGCACTCTGTAAGGTCTGGAATTAGGTGGTTTTGCTTGTTCTTTCAATGGAATTTTGTGATCATGTGCTCTTTTGGGAGGAAGGCCCTTTGGTTCTTGGAAAATCTCAGGAAATTGCTGAAGAACTTCTTCCACAGGTGGAGGAACAGTGTTGTTGTCAGGTTTCTTCAAGGTTGTGTCTCCAATTAGTTGGAGCACATAACCAGGTGCTCCTGCTGAAAGCAGCTTATGTACTTCATCAACTTCAATTGTGGTAGCATCAGCTAAAGTATCACAAGCCTTTATAGTGACAGGTGTCAGTTTCTCCTTTATTACAGAGATCTGTCTAGGATTATAATGAAAAGAAACAGGACTGTGCCTGGCCATCCAATCACTGCCCAGCACCATATCATGACCAGGCAGATCCAAAACTCTGAACTGTTGCTGGAATTTAGTGTTTCCTGCTATAAAAGTTGTTGTAGGAACGAAAGAACCAGACCACAGTGTCCCTCCTCCTGCTACAGTAACAGCTCTAGAGGTGTCTTTAAGAATTGTGCAGGTAGTGGATAGTGCAAATTGGAGACTTATGAAAGTTGAATTACTTCCAGAGTCTACCAGAGCTCTGCCCTGTTTCCCACCTATCTGCACTAGGATAGAGATGGTGTTAACATTGTCTGACTGCATGACCTGTGCTGATATTGTCAAGCAGTGTTCTTCAGTTTCTGGCTGTTCTTCCAGTTCAGGTTCTTCTAAAACTTCCTATTCTTTCTGTTGTTCTGGTGATTCTTCACCAGTAAGGACATTCAATGCAGGTGCCAGTTTGCATTTATGGCCATGAAACCACACATCTCCACATCGCCAGCATTTGCCAGGCTCTCTTGCTCTTTGGTTCACTACTGCTGTTTTTCTTTCAGTTGCTTTGTCAGGAGGAATAGTATGAGTTTTCTGGTAATTGCCAGAGCTCTTGCTAGTACTGGGATATGTGCTATAAGCCTTTTTCTCTGGCTGTTTTTTTCCAAGTCAATTGCCAACCAGTAAGCGTCAGTCAGTGAAGAGGGCCTCAAAGGCCGTACCTGAAACTTTATGTGAGAGCGAAGGCCGTTTACATAGCACCTGACAAACCGGCTTTTATTCATGATTGGGTTTTCAGCTTATACTTCTGCCATTAATTCTTCAAACTGGTCTGTGTACTCTGACACAGTGAGTGTGTTTTGTTTCAGGTTTGTGAATTTCTCTGTTAGGTCATATGAGCTTGCTAATGAGAACCTTCAGAGTATTTCTTCGCAAAATTGTGCCCATGATAGTTGTTTCTTTAATATACCGGATCGGCGTAACCACACATCTGCCCTACCCACAATGTACAGTTGAGCCAAACTGACTTTGAACTCTGCTGGTGCACCTGCCATTTGGAAATATTTTTCACACTGCCGAATCCACCCAGCTGGGTTTTCACCATCAAAGCATGGGAAATCCATGCGCGGGCCTTTGGTGATACTCTTGAGAAACTGAGTCCTCATTTCCTGGTCATACTGTCGCTGAAAATCATCCCAGCCTTGGTGCACTGCAGGGGGCTGAAAGTTGTGGAAAGTGGGGGTGCGCGCCGTTTTGTACGCAGCTGTGGGGGATGCATTTGCAGAAGGAGCGTCAAGTGGAATGGTTACTCCATAACCAGGAGGAACAGAAGGCCGAGGAACTTGAAGTGGTGGGAGGTTTGGTGGGATTTGTGCAGCAATCTGACGGGTTTTGGCTTGCTCCATTTCCAAACGTTTCCGCAGTTCTTCAGTGAGTGGCATGTCTTCTGGCGGGTTGTTATCCTTGTGGACTTGCTATTGTTCTGCTGCAGATCGGCCTGGGTGTGTAGATGTTGACGCATCTGAATTGGACAGGGATTTGAGCACATCCGCCATGGCTGCGAGTTGTGTATTCAGAGAAGAGACCGCTTTCTGCACTCCATCCATAACTGAGACCATGGTGTCCTGCTTGAGGCTGATGCCTTGCACGTCCTTGCGTAGATCGTCCACTTCGCCACGAAGCTCTGCAGTCTCCTCGCGGTGTAGCAGAAAATCCCCTTTCATGGCTAGGAGTTCAGCCACCTCTGATTCGTCGAGGCTATTCTTCCCACGCCCCATCTTGGTACAGCCGTTCAGAGGGGAATTTTACCACCAGGACGAGCTGGGAACCAGATCTGAAGGCGTACCCTTCCGCCGCCGAACGAGATCGCCGCCGAAACAGCACCGCACATCGCACGACCTGGGATTTTACAGAGTGAGCGGTGTGCTCAAACAACCAGTCGAGCTCAACGTGCTACCGTCGAATAAGTCTACTGCCGCCTGCGCCGCCAACTCCGCCGCCAAAACGCCACCAGCACCCCTGCTGCCGACGAGAAAGGGAGGGAAGGGTGGGAAATCACCGCCGCGGCTCCGATCTGTCGCGCCGCCGAGGAAAACCTACGCTCATGATACCAATTGTCACGCCCCGAGAGGAAATCGTGGGCGGAATCGAACTAGAACTCGCGGATCTCAACGAGAGAATGGAGAAAGTACCATCTAGGGTTTGTATTACTGTAAGATGTATGATTGTATCAGAGAGAATTCTCGAATAATGGCATAATGCTTACAGACGGAGGCCGCTAGCTTTATAGCTACGCTGGCAATGGATGACAGCTACAGTAACGGGAAAGAAACGCTACAGTTACAATGAAACGGTACAGTGATACGGCAAGCCACGCGAGCCGTTGGATCGTTGACGATAGCGGAGATCCTGGCCGTTCATTAACGGAAGAAGAGAACACTTGTAAGTGAAAGTGCAGGCCTGACAGCACCCCTTCATCATATGGATAGGAGTAGCGGCAGATGTTGCCAAGATGGCGGATTCAAGCATATTGTTGTAATACTTTGTAAGGTCCTCGAGAATAATTAATAAAGGGGTCATCCTCCTTTTCTAAGAAAAATGAAAACCAGAGTGACCTATAACACGAGGATGATCTTGTAAGACAACCGCAGTGATCTGTGACAGGAAATGTAAACGAATTCAGGCTTGCATTCTTGAAGTAGGACTCCTATATGGACTCTTACCTCAACTGCATGACTACCTACTGCATCGATGGAGCACCACATAACACTCTCAAACATTACATTGGATTAATAAACTACCACATATGATAATTCTGCTGTCATGTGATAAGCTGATGACTCCAAAAGTATAACGGTTGGGTTGTTTAATTTCCTTTAACTGTGGCGGTACATGCTGATGTGCATTGTTCACATACCTAGAATTCAATCAAGAAACATACATCTTTATTTTGGAATAAAATTTTCAGGTTAAACAACAAGAGGACAACATTCCAGGAATATGTAAACACTAGCACATATGCCCGTGCTTTGCAACGGGAGAAAACACAGAGCATGGACATGGATTGATCAACAACATCCCATGCTCGGAGACAAGGTCGCCAACCATCTTCCTCTCCGATGGAGTGAAACTACAGTTTCTATTATCAGTTTTGTTGGATGTCAATCACATATAATTAGAAATTGTGTTCTCAGTGGAGGAGGAAGCAGCAGCTGCAGAGCACCGAGGGCACCGGTGGCACGTTTTATCTTGTCTATCTTAGGGTGCAGGGGCAACAAGGGCCTCCTTGTCTATCTTATGGTGCAAAGGAAGCACAACCTCCTTGCCTATCTTAGGGTGCATGGGGTGCAAGTTACCCAAAGAAACTGGGTAGTTCGCTGATTTTGGAGGGATGGGTGGGGGCAGTGGAAAACATGGTGGTGTGGGAGGTCGAAGGGAGGGCGAGGCAATCATTGGAGCACCGCCGGCTACGGTGGTGGAGGCAAGTGGTTCAGACCGAGATCATGAGGAGGAAGACGATGAACATTTTTAAGGAGGTAGAAGAAGAAGATCTGACGGTTCCTTTTGCATCCAATGGCTGGGCAAATCAACTGATGATCCAAAAAACAAATTCAGTCGACTGTTCCCTAGCCATTCTTTTCTATTATTAAAAAAACTTACATATACTCTACTATGTGCATGTAACCAGCAGACTACTCGAAAATAGGATAATTTTTTAGTCAAATTAAGGGCTGATCATGGTGAGAATCAAGGTAGATATTCTTGGCGAACTTGTAGAGGATTGTTCCGTTGTACTATTTAAAAATTTAAAAACTATATACGTCTGCCGTTTGTATTTGCTAGCCTCTTCTCTTCATGTCCGTCTTGCAACCTTGCCAGCTACTGTCGCGGTACGCTGAGCCGGGCCGCTCGACGCTGACCACGTCGTCACATGGATGCAATAGTGCGTGAAGTGGTGAAGGGCGTACACATCGTTGTGCCCTATGTTTGCTTGCCGTCCATCGTTGTCCGGCTGGCCGTCGCCCTAGACTCTGTCAATGGTGTGTTGCACTCGAGGCTCGACTCGATCGGTTAGTTATCTTTTTTTTAGCAACAACCCGATCAGGATACTGGTCTCATGCATCTCGTCGCTGGCTGCTGGAAATGCATGATCAATTAACGCACGAGAGGTTCGTTCTGCTGGTGGTCACCCTTTGGGCCACATGAAGAGCACGACGTAAGGCGATATATGAAGGGGTTTTTCAGAGTCCTGAAGGAACTAACCAGTTCATCAAGTCATACATAGTGGACCTGCAAACTATCGCTGCTGTGGGCAGTGGTCAGGAACAACATCAAGCGGCGAGACCTAGCCACTGGATTGCACCACCGGACACGTATGCGAAGATCAATGTGGATGCGGCGACCGCAACCAACCGAGGAGTTGCTGCTGCTATCTGTCGAGATCAAGCTGGCATCTTTCAAGGTGCTTCGGCTCTGGTTATCAAGGGAACCAATGATCCACCAACGCTCGAAGCATTAGCAGTCAGAGAGGCTTTGGCGCTTGCCGATGATCTTAATAGCCGCAGAATACATGTCGCTTCTGACTGCAAAGTTGTACTGGACGACATCAAGAACAAAACACCGGCTATCTATGGAGCTATTCTGCATGAAATCATAGATCATAGTTCCACTTTTATTTCATGTACCTTTGTGCATGAGTTTAGGAGCTCGAATTTCGAGGCTCACAATCTAGCGAAGTATAGTTTGAATTTGGGGGTTGGCCGCCATATGTGGTTAGGCAATCCTGGTAATCTTTCTTTTGTACCTTTGAACATTGGCACAAGTTAAATAAAGCTTCGCGTGATTGTCTCAAAAAAAAATGCATCTCGTCGCTGGCTTTTTTTTTTGAGACAAACTTGCAAAGCTTTATTAGGTCGTCACAATATTTATAGGGACGAAATCAAGACCGTTAGGTTGGCCTAACCAAACATGGCGGCCAACTCCAAGAGATAGAGCATACTTTGCAAGTTTGTGAGCCTCGGTATTCGAGCTCCTAAACTCGTGAACAATATTACAAATATCAAAACTAGACTTGTAATGTATGATTTCATGCACAATGGCACCGTAACTCCCTTTGAAGTGTTGGTGAATATCGCCGACAGCCACCTTGCAGTCCGAAGCAATTTGAATCCTCCTGACATAGAGATCATCTGCTAACGCCATTGCCTCCCGGATGGCCAACGTCTCAAGGGTACCTGGGTCTGATAGGTTGGGGAACACCACTGTCGAGGCACCTAAAAAGGCTCCATCTCGGTCTCGGCACATCACTCCCACTGCACCATGCGTTCGTCCAACCGCGGCATCAACATTGATCTTTGTCAGCCCCGCAGGTGGTGCAATCCAATGAGATGGACGCTGGCGGGGCTCCCTGTCTCCGACTGCCCGTGGCTCCTGGAGGGCTTTTAGCTCACCTATAAAGGATTTGACGAAGCCGTTGATGACGAAAGGTGTTTGGAAAATGTCCTCGTACATGGCCTTTCTTCGTGCTCCCCACAACGCCCATAGTGTAACAACAAAAACAAGGAAATCCTCTTGACTTAGGGCCTCATGCATACCAAAAATCCAGCGCCTAGCATTTTCTTCTCTGCATGTACTTAGCTTGTCTAGAACTTTTTCTGAAGAAAGTGCCCACGTGCTTCTTGAGACCGTGCAGTCCACCAGAGCATGGCGCCAAGTATCGACAGCTCCACAGAGACAGCAAGCTCTGCTCGTTGCCATGTTCCGGTGATGGAGTAGAGCGGCCGTGGGTATTGAATGCTTAGCAAGCCTCCATAAGAAGAATTTGATCTTTGAAGGGACCCTGATCCGCCACAACTCAGACCATCCTTGGTCGCCAAGGGATTCAGAAGAGGTCCCTTGCTCATAAAGCCATGCCTCCCTACTGAGCTTTGTTTGCTGAATCATCCTACACGCGGATCGCACTGTAAAATTGCCCTTTCTGTCCTCTGACCAGGCCCAAAAATCATTCGTCTGTCGTGTGCATAGAGGTATTATATGGCTGCCGCATCTATGGGAATGAACACCGAACGGACCAGATCCTCGTTCCAGGTTGCTGTAGTGTGATCTATCAACTCGGCCACTCTCGTCGGAGGATCAGGCACAAGAGATGTGATTGGCCTTTTCATGCTTGGTCTCGGCAGCCAGTTCTCCTCCCATATTTGTGTTGTCTCTCCGTCTACAATTCTACGCACCAGACCCTGAACCATGATGTCTCTTCCATCTAAAATAGCTCGCCATATCTGTGAGGGATGCGGTCCCAAAGTTGCACCAAAAATATTTGTGTCTGGATAATATACTGCTTTCAAAATCCTCGCGCTCAGAGACAAGGGATTTTGCAACATACGCCAGGACTGCCGAGCTAGAAGGGCCAAGTTAAAGAGCTCCAAATCCCGAAAGCCAAGTCCATCGAGATGCTTAGGCAAGGTCATCACGTCCCACGCCACCCAACTGGGTTTTCGTTTTCCTTGTTTGCTTCCCCACCAGAATTGTCTGATTAGCGAAGTAACACTTTCACATAGTCCCCGGGGAAGCTGAAAGCATGCCATCGTGTATACTGGTATTGCCTGGGCCACTGCCTTAATCAACACCTCTTTCCCTGCCGAAGATAACAACTTTTCCATCCAACCTCTCACTTTTTCCCAGACTCGATCCCTCAAGTATTTGAAAGTACCGTTCTTCGAGTGACCAACCTCTGTTGGCATTCCCAGATACCGATCACTCAGGGATTCGTTGTGCACATTCAGAACATTCTTCATATCATCTCTCACCGCTTGCGGGCACCCTCTACTGAAAAAGATCGAAGACTTGTCGTCATTTATCCTCTGCCCTGATGCCAAACAATATGTTTCCAGTAGGTTTGATACCGCTACTGCCCCTTCATTCCCTGACTTAAAAAGCAGCAGGCTGTCGTCTGCGAAAAGAAGGTGGTTAACGGCCGGGGCCGTGGGTGCCACCTTTAATCCAACAATATTTGACGACAAAGAACTGGTTTTCAGGAGGCACGAAAGGCCCTCCGCTGCAATTAAGAAGAGATAAGGGGATATCGGATCTCCCTGCCTTATACCTCTGCTCGGCATAAACTGATCAAGCCTTTCACCATTAAAGAGCACGGAAAAGGAAACTGACCGCACCATGCTCATAACTATTTTTATCCAAGCTGTGGCAAAACCTAGCTTACCCATGATGGCTTCCAGATAGTCCCATTCCAACCTATCATATGCTTTCATCATATCAAGCTTAAGTGCACAGTAGCTGTTGGCCTTAGCTTTACTCCGCTTCATAAAATGAAGACACTCATACGCACTTATAATGTTATCCGTAATGAGCCTTCATGGGACGAAGGTCGATTGCTCCTCTGATATAATATCTGGTAAGATTTGCTTGAGCCTGTTTGCAATAACTTTGTATGCCACCTTGTATAGAACATTGCATGGGCTAATAGGTCTAAACTGTGACAAGATGGTAGGATTTGTTACCTTGGGTATAAGAACAAGGATAGTATCGTTGATACACTCTGGGCGATCCTCCCCTCTAACAATCCGTAGCACTGCCTCGGTCACCTCCGCTCCACAAAGTTCCCAGTATCGCTAATAAGAATGTGCCGGAAAGCCATCTGGACCCGGCGCCTTGGTCGGAAACATCTGGAACAGAGCTGGCTTGACCTCATCGCTAGAATACGGGGCACACAACATCTCATTCATACCCGCCGTTACCTTTGATGGGACACTGTTTAGGACCGTCTCCATGTTGCTCACCCCCTCTGTGGTGTATAAAGTCTTGTAGAAATCATTTACCATGGCCTTCAACTCCTCCGGATCATCTGTGAGCACCCCTAGCGAATTCTTCAAAGCTTTAACCATATTCTTCTTTCGGCGAATGCTTGCCTGTAGGTGAAAGAACTTGGTATTCCTGTCTCCCGCGGTGAGCCATTGCACTCTTGATCTCTGCCGCCACATGACTTCCTCCCTGTGGTACAGCTCCACCAGTTTTTCGTTGATCTTGAGCTCAACGTGTGTTGGTGCAGTTCGGCTAGGATCTTTTCTAAGCTTCTCTAACTCCCCCTTCAACTTTTTAATCTCTTTGCAAACACTCTCGAATGTATCCCTATTCCACCGCCCCAGATCTTGTGATAGCGTTGCAAGTTTAGCTCTGAGTTCTTCAACTCTGGTGGCGGCTCCAGGGTTAGCCCATGCCTCCGAAATCTTACTGCTCCACGATTCATGACCCTCCCACATAACCTCATATTTGAACGAGTATGGCCTTGGGTTAATCTGTTGCTCTCTATTCATTCTTGCCAAGATAGGGCTATGATCTGATGTAGCTGCAACTAGGTGTAAGAGATCAGCCAAGGGAAAGCGAGCTTGCCACTCCACCGAGACCAAGGCCCTGTCGAGCCGTACCCTTGTAAATGTTCCTCCCGTGACCTTTTTTTCGAAAGTCCATGGAATACCGGCAAAGCCAATATCTAGCAACATGCAAACATCAATGGCATCTCTGAAAGCTTGGATTTGTGCATTGCTACGTTGTCCAATTCCTACATGCTCTTCCGGACGTAACACTTCATTGAAATCACCAAGACACAGCCAGGGGAGGTTGCTCAAGGTGCTGATGTTTTTTAACGTGTCCCACGTCTGGTGTCTCAAATGAGTTTGAGCTTCTCCATATACTACAGTCAACCTCTAGGGACCATCTCCTGGTTCAAGGATCAAGCAATCAAGGTGATAGTCAGAGTAACCCAAAATCTCAACAATTATTCCATTATTCCAAAACATGCCTATTCCACCACTTCTACCACGACTACTAACTGCATAACCATGTTCATAACCAAGAGTTCCTGCTAAAGCTTCTACCCTCGAGCCTTCAAGCTGGGTTTCTACGGTACACAAAAGGGTAGGGGCAAATTTCTTCGCGAATTTGTGAAGTTCCTGAACTGTCGCGGCTTTGCCCGCGCCACGGCAGTTCCAGCAGAGTACACTCATTGGGCTCGGCGGTGCCCGTCACTCGGGCCCGCCAACTTTGGGTCGATCTTGCCTAGCAACAAGTTCTTCACAGCTGAAACCTTTTCCGTCTCCTCCACCATCTTTGCTCGCTTAGACTCCTGTATTGCGCTCGGGCTGGTAGGCACCGCCGGGGGAGGCAATGCAAGCACAGTCCCTGTTGTCAACAGAGGTTGGGGGCGTAGCCTGGCCTTGGTGCACCACTGGTTTGGAACCCCTCTTCCTGATCCTCTCTGCATCAAGCATCTCCAAATCTTGTTCGGTTTGCTCAGCGTCAGTCCCATCATCCTGAGGGCGTCCTCCCCCTCTTCTTCCCGAATGGCCCCCTCTACGCCCCACCTGCTTCCACGGCCGCCACCAGGGCCGCCACCGTTCCTCATGAACCAAGACGCCCTGGGTTCCTTAAAGACAAGAGCCGAGGGAGGGTGGATGCCTATTCCATGTTCCTTGAAGAGGTGTCCCAGCATACCGCACACCGCACACCAATCCGGCAGCTTCTCGTACTTGACCTTGTATATCTGCCTCTCGCCACCCCTTATCATGGATACTGCGTTCTTGAGGGGTTTGGTGACGTTGATCCGTACCCAGACACGGTGGAAGTTTCCCGTGAAATCATGCGACTGGGACTCAGTGAAAAGAACCTCTCCCACCTTTGAAGCCAGGGATGGAACCAGATGGGCATAAAGGAGTGGTACATCGTGAATCTGGATCCAAATCTCAATTGTGTCCAACTTGACGTTCGACGGCTTCGTCACCCCGTCATATTCCTTCAGGATGACTGCATCTCCGCGAAAGTGCCATGGTCCCTCATGCATGACCCTCTCCCAATCCCCTAAACAGGAGAATTGGATGGTATAAAGATTCTCTCCCAGGGGCTTGAATTTGGCTTCCTGAGCAAGATCCCACGCAGCTCGCATGTTTCTGAAGAACCAAAATTGACTATAGGGTTTTTCAGAGTTAACCCTAGCCACCGCAATCCACCGGGCCGCCGCCTGCGGAGCCTCCTGCTCGTCGAAGACCACATCATCGAGATCTTCCTCCTTCAAGCCCAGCTCCTGCATCATCTTTTCAACGTCGCTGACCCCCGCCGAAGCCGAGGATCCATCCGCTGCCATGTTGAACCCTAACCCGAGATTGGATATCGGGTTTCTGGAGCTGCCCTATGCCCCCGATCTTCCCAAACAGCCAGCGCCCCCGACCAGGGAACGAGCAAGCCCCCTAGCGATCCAGGAGAACCAGCCGGGGAAGGGTTCGCGAGCGGGGAAGGTCAGGTCTCAACGGCGGCCAGTCGCCCCTCGAGGAACAAAACCCTAACTAGAGGGAAAAATGCGGGTCAGTACACTCTCGTCGCGGGCTTAGTTGGCACAGTTAGCGTGATTGCACCATGTGTGGCCCATATAAATTGATGCTACCCTAAAAAAATATATAAACTGATGCCGCCAGCGAAAGTAACCAGGCATCCATCGGTTTCTCCACACAAAAAAACGATCCTGCTGAAGATCGTTCGGTCGAATATGTGTACGTGCGCTAGGCGCCTGCTGCGAGATCGATCCTGGCGAAGCATTAAAAAAAATGGTCGATCCTTTTTTGCCAGGACTGATCCGTGGAATACGTCTACGTGCGGTAGGAAACGATGGGCCTTTTTCTCTTTCGGGAATGCATCAATAGATTTGGATTTTTTAAAGCTATCGATAAGAAACAATCGACGTTTTTCTGGACGGATCGATCGATTGGGATTTTCTTTGAGCCCCCAGTTCCTTATGTATCCCTGGTGGGGGTCACCGGTCTTGTAAGCTTAATCAAACAAGATAAAAAAGAATGCTTTCGCTCCTGATTTAGATAGCGAATGGACGACACGTCCCTATTGTTTTCTTGCTGATCTAGTAACCCTGTGGAGATGAACAAAGAATCGGGTGTTATTGCTGATTCTCATATTATCAATCACCAGGACAGAACCCAATGCACCCAACTGCAGAGTCGCTGGACAAGCGAAAGCCAAAGCACACCATCCTCGACCACATCGAGGTACAACCAGGGACCAATGATTTTGAGGAAACCAAAAAAGTAGCGGCACCTTCAAAATGAGACCAGCTTCCTACACAGGGTAGAGAGAACCAAACAGGAGTGTCAAGTAAAAGAAAAGAAAAACATGTGTAACTTGATTGAAGCCAACCTAAAGAAGCTTGTTATTTACCAGCCATTGTATTTTGGAGGATATGGCAGTACATCACTACATCTATAGAAATTCCTCTATAGACTACATAGAAAGCAAAATGAGTGAATCTACATTCTAAAATATGTTTATACACATCTGTAGTAGTTTATATTGAAATCTCTAAAAGGTCTTATATTTAGGAATCGGAGAGAATACTACTTATTTTTTTTGAGAAATGAGTACAAAAGAAGTAGTACTCTTCTTCTTCCTCCACCTCGCCAACCGCCGTGGCTACCGCAGCCTCTTCTTCCTCCCGCTAGACGACTCGGCCGACACCACGGTGCACTCCTGGTCGCCAGGCTGCTCGCTCACGGCCATCCTCCGCGACGAGCGCCTCCATCGCGTCTGGGCCATCACCCGGCAGTGTCGTGGCCTCTGTTAGAACTAATCTTGTTATTAGTGCGTACGATTAGATATGTTTATATCATGCTTGTAGTTGAGCTGCGGCTGTGTGTGCACGTCAGGTTGTGTTCACGTGCACAAGGCAAAGCTAATTATGCATCGTAGTTAGATGCATGCGTTAAAGCTCCGCGAGTCCGATGACCGAGTTGCGTGCATGTGGAGATGGAGCAAGAATCGGACGCATTAGTTGTGGCATGTGTCAATTCAGCTAGAGGCCTGCAGAAACTTGGAAGCAACTCAAGCTGGAACGTGTGTGTGCTGTTAGTCAGTTGAGTAATAACCGGACCAAGCCAATGTGTGTGGCTGGCCGTTGTGTGTGCATGCATGGCAGAAGTGGTGCATGTGTGTGCATGCAGCTAGGTAGTTAGTTAGTGGTTCAAAGTAGTGGCGTGAGTTTAGATGGCATGGGTGCTTGCCGCGTGTATAAATAGTCATTTCAGTCAATGAGTGAAAAAGGCCGTGAGGGCTGTGCAGAAAATATAGCCACTGTGTGTACACCAAGGAGCAGAGCCTCTACGCGGTATGAGCTCTTTCTTGATGCGTGTGTGTCTGTGTTGAGTTCTTTCCATGTGTGTTCTTGAGAGAAACAAAAGAGAGATGAGAGAGTTTTCAGATGCAACGAGAGGTAGAAGAAGAAGAAGAAGCGGCGCTGCAAGGAGAGGCGGCGCCAACAGCCTCGTCGTCCTGGAGGCAGACATGGCCACGCACTTCGACACCGACCACTACCAAGAGAAGTACTGTCGCTACTAGTAGAACCACTACGTGTGGAACCCATCCACCGGCCAGATAACTGCGTTCCCCAAGGGCAAGGAGACGTGCGTTCCCCAAGGGCAAGGAGACGTTCGACAAGTGGCCGCAGCACCATGACAGCATGGGGATCGGCTATGACACACGCATCCACAAGCACAAGGTGGTGCGCCTCTACTGCCGTGGCGACCTGGCCCCCGCGTGCGAGGTGTACGAACTCAACTCCACGGGACAATGGCGACCAGCGACCGGTGCAACCGAAAGGACAACGCCCTCGGGTTTTGCAATGAATTACTGTGGCGACCAGAGCGTCTTCGCGCAGGGCCACCTGTACTGGGCCGCGCGCCGAGCCAAACAGGGAGTTCAACCAAGATCCTATCATCATGTCCTTCTCGATCGGCGAGGAGGAGTTTGAGACCTTCCCGCCACCGCCGCCTGTGCAGCGAGTGTACCCGAGTGAGATAACGGAGCTCGACGGGCGCCTATGCTTGTTCAACAATTACGATAGCTACGAGCATGTGTTCGACATATAGGTCTTGCGCGACCACCCCACGGGCACTTGGGATATCCAATGCCGCATAGATCTGGAAAGGGCATCATTGTCAGACACAAAATGGATATGCTCCTCAGGGATCAACCTGCTTGACATTTTTGATAATGGAAGCCGCATCCTGCTCAAAGAAAGTTTGGAGTCCCACCAACTTTTCTTGTACAGACCAGGGACTGGAGATGTTGAGGACCTCCTTGTCGGCGACGGAATAATTACTCACCACACCATGGCTCGAAGGGTTGCGGCACCATACGAGGAAAGTCTTGAGTCCACCGATTTATGTATATATAATTCAATCATAATCATAGGTATTTTAAATACAAAACTAGTGGCGTCAATTTTATGACATACAGGTAATTCAAATATTGTGCTTCTCTTTTCTCTTAGATATTTTTTTTGAGAAAACTCCCGTCTCTTAGATATATAGTCAATTTCATGTAATAAGACTTTCCGTGCTCACAGCTCACCTTTATTGGGATGTAAGTGGAATGCTACTATGTTTTTGCTACATTGTATGCGAATAAAAAAAATTGGGTGTGAAGTTCAGACTTCTGTACTCTAGGGTATCTGCACTTTTCCATGGTGGTCATTGATTGTTCACTAAGTCTGTATTTCCGTAGCTTCCTCATAGATGCATCCTTGGTAGGCCGCAGGATGTTTAGAGTGTCTTGTATATATCTGTAAGAGACCAATAGTTAAGTTTATTGGATGCAATTTCGAGCTAGTGCCACTTGACCTCTTGCTCAGACTGTATCCTCATAATTTCAGAGAAGGAAATCCGGAGGCTCACCATTACCTGTAGAGACTTGCGGGATTAAGTCATACTCTGATTTCGCACTATCTTGTGTTGGTCTTGTCTTGCTATCCCAATTGTTTTTACCTTCTTTGTAAATGGTCGTTTGGTTTAGTTTTTTAGGAACTAGTAGGTAGAGTTGCTTATGTATTAAGGAGTAAATAATGACGTCAAATAATAAAGAAAGAATGCAGATGATTAGTTGCTCCGGTTTGCCGATTTTCATATTATTTATTTTCATAAATCTTCATCTTTCTTTAACCCTATGTGGAACTACTTCCTCTGTCCCTTAATGTAGGACGTTTTTTGTAGTTTAAATTGAACTGCAAAAACGTTTTATATTAAGGGACGGAGGGAGTAGTTTCAAAGACTTCGACGTTAGAAACTCACTGATGAACACGGTTCAGGGTTTCAACGCATGGTTCAAGAGATAGAACGATTTGAATAAATGAATCTATGAAAAAGAAAAGAAACACTCATATTATGGTAAGTGACGCACATGCAGTGTGTCACTTGTCAGCGACCGAGAAGGTGAGAGTGAGGTAATCCTTAACTAATGATTTTGACTTTTTTGCTTCAGGGAAATGCATCGTCGATGCCCATGGGTTGTGTTCGCAATGTCTATTTTAACTTCAGCCCATGGTAGATTTCAGGCCTCGCCTGAAATTTTGATGCAAGAGAAAAGGCCCACCAAGTTGCCGCACCATCAGCGCCGCCGTCAATTCCCCTGCTCCTCGTAGTCGTCAAGCAATCCGTGTGTGTCTGTGCCCGTGTCCATCCCGTGCATGTGCATGTGTCCGTCTAGGTTTTGAAATCAATCACCGAGTAGGACTGCGACTCATGTACTCCTCCTCGTAAACTACCATCAATCGATCATGTCTCTCTCTCTCCAGCCTGAAGGAATCGGCTGCTGTGTGCGTGCATAGGAGTTGTGCGGCAAGCCGGAATCCATCAATCAAGTTGATCGTCAGCTTCCGACGTCGGGACTCCGCCTCTTCGTCATCAAGCCGGCGCGCGCGCCAGCTTTCATGGAGGACGCGACCGAACAGCCGTCCGTCTCGTTGCCTGATGACCTGACCGAGGAGATATTCGCGCGGATGCCGGCCAAGTCGGTGCAGCGCTGCCGCTGCCTCTCTCGCGCCTGGGCCGCCACACTCTCCTCCCAGGGCTTCGTCGACCGTCACCTCCGCCTCGCCAACCGCCGTGGCTCCCCTAGGCTCTACATCCTCCCAGAGTACGGCTCGAGAGACACCACGGTGCACGCCTGGTCGCCCGGCCGCCCCCTCGCGCCCGTCCTCCGCGACAACCGCCTCCGCCGCGTCGTCGCCGTCACCGGTCAGTGCCGTGGCCTCGTCGTCCTAGAGGCTGATAGGCCCATGAGCAGCATCGACTTTACCTACGAGGTCAACAACTACGTCTGGAACCCCTCCACCGGCCAGATCACGGCGCTCCCCAAGGGCAAGCAGGCGTTCGGTCGATGGCCGCACAACCATGAGAATTTGGGGATTGGCTACGACACGCGCATCCGCAAGCACAAGGTGGTGCGTCTCTACTGCCGCGGCGAGCTTCCCCCGGCGTGTGAGGTGTATGTACTCAACTCCATGGGACAATGGCGGCCGCCAGCCGGTGCAGCCGACAGGATACTGCCGCCGGGCTTTGCAACGAATTTCTGCACGGACCAGAGCATATTTGCGCAGGGCCACATGTACTGGGTCGCGGAGCCGGACAATAAGTTCAACTTCGAGAGGATCATCATGTCCTTCTCGATCAGCGACGAGGAGTTTGAGATGTTGCCGCCACCGCCTGTCAAAATGTACCCCTGCCAGATAAGGGAGCTCGACGGGCGCCTCTGTGTCTTCAACAATACAGATGAGTTAAAGCGCTCGTACGACATCTGGCTGCTGCGTGACCACCAGGGTGGCCTTTGGGATCTCCATTGCAGCATTGACCTGGACACGCCACCGCTGGCAGACACTCAGTTAAAGCACTCCCGTTCGGTCATCCCACTTGGCAGTGTTGATGATGCCAGACGCTTGCTGCTCAGACCGGATCTTGGTTGGATCAAAAGCGAAAGTTTGGACTCCCACCAGCTTTTCATGTACAGACCTGCGACCGGAGATGTTGAGGACCTCCTCGCCGGCGGCGGCATACTTACTCACCACACCATGGCCCGAAGAGTTATGGCACCATATGACGAAAGCCTTGAGTCCACCGGTAACCATGATAGTAAGTCACAATCATGAGTAAGTGTTATTTTAGTACAAAACTAATGACATCAATTTTATGTAGTATTGTTGCTAGGTATTTGATACGGCCATAGTTTGCACATGTCTCTGAACTATCTAGTCAATTTCCAGTAATGCAAGACCTGCCACGGTCAATACTTAACTTTGATGCAACTCTCAGTTACAGCTCATATTTAATGTGACAAAACTGGAATATTATTGTGTTTTTATTTCAATATATTTAATGTAAAAATGTGTATGAAGTTCATATTTATGTATTCTTACGCGTTTGCTCTTCTCTGTGGAACGAAGTCTGCAATTTGTTAGTTTGCTCATTGCTTCATCCTTGGTTGGCAGTGTGCTCATGAAATCTCTGTTTCTCAATATTAGGAAATTTCTTGATGAGTTTGTTGCAGCAACACATCATGCTGAATTTTGTTAAATGTTTATCAAATACTGGGTGCGTATCTGTAAGCAACATGCAGTTTTGCTTGTACTGTCTTCTATCAATCTGTAAGAGGGTCAGAATTAAGTTTTTTGGATGCAATCTTGAGCTAGTGCCGTTTGAGTAGTATCAATGGAATTGCCATGCATGGAGAGGAAGAATAATCCTTCCTTTATCTCCCATTTTGCTAGAATGGTTGCTACTTTTCGTGCTATTTTTGGTAGATCACATGAACAGCATAAATAATAAACATGCATGATGCTTAAGCTATCTGTGTCACACAACAATTGCTAGTGACCCTTCTCTGTTAAATTTAACCCTTTCTTTTGCTACAATCAAAGAAGAACGGTTGGATGTGGAATTGACACATTTGCCAAGGCTGCTTTTCATAAGATTGTGAGCACATGAATCAAAATACACCTTATATTTTTCACATGCGCAGTTGAAATATGTTTCCTATTTCTGAACAAAGAGAGTCTGCATAGTTTTCCTATTTTTCACATCTTCCTAAAATTGTTATAGATTCTCATAAATGACCAGTGCGCTTTGGTTTATGATGTCGAATTTTAGTGTGGAAATCGTCTTGTCTTGAATCTTAATATGTCAAACCCTCTTTGGTCTCAAGTAACCCTTGCTCTGTTAAATTTAATCCTCTGTCTTTTGCTACCATCTATCAATGGCAGTTGGGTGTGGAATTGATACATTGGCCAACATGTTGTTTTTCACAAGATTGTGAGCACATGAGTGAAAATACGCCTTACATTTTTGAACTTGTTAAACTAAAATATGTTTTGTATTTCTGAACAAAGAGAGTATCCTAATGATCAGTCATATTCAATAGTTTGCCATTTTTTCACATCTTCCTTTAATTTTCGCAGATTTTCAAAAATGACCATTGCGGTTTGTTTTTATGACTTAGTATTTTCGTGTGGAAATCCTCATGACTTGAATCTTAATATGTTAAACCCTCTTAGGTCGCAAGTTATTTGTTGGCCAGCTCTAGAGAGCAGTGTGTCTCTGGACATGGAGATCAGTAAATGGCATCAGGAGGCGGGAAGCCGAGTCGACGTTTTTCCATGCGGCCTGGCTCATTTCGCTCCCATTGATCTCTCGTCATCTGGGTGCAGCTCCTCTGCCATTTTTCTTGGGTCGAGCTCTCCGGCAGCTTGATCCTGGTTTCACTTAGTGTTTTGCTCGCTGTCACCTTGCTCCTGCTTGGTCGTTAGCGAGCTGTTCCTGTATTTTTCAGTTTTTTGTCAAGCTTTTTGCCTTTGTATTCAACACCATTGTATCCTAGCCGGTTGATGGCTTCATTAATTTGAAGTCAGACATTTAAAAGCTATCGTTTGGATAATAACACATTTTCAAAATGTAATTTGGACTATTGGTTTCTATTTAACATATTTACAGAATTTAAAAAATATTATGAAAGTATGTTTAGCAATAACCTCATATGAATAATTTTCTAGTATCCATTCCAAATATGTGTAATGATATTATAGGTCAAAATTACAGAAGTTCAACAGGGTACTCCATTCGTTCCAAATTAGCTGAAGTTATAGCTTTGTCCTAAGTTCCAAATCACCTAAAATTCCAACCTGGGCATGTGAGTTATTTTTTTATGAACACAAAGACCAGTCTTTGAATGGTCAGCACTGGAAGATCATATCAACACCTATAACATGTGGTTTTGTCTTTTTTTCTTCAAAAAAACATGCATCACCTATAAAAGTTTGGTAAAGTTATGTGCCCATTGTGTATATGAAATTTACCCATGAGACGTAATTTAGTTCCAACATGGGCATGCACAATGGTCCACGGCCAACTTATCTAAGAAATGCAACCAATGATGTAGAGGCCCTAACCAAATAGTATCAACTGTTCAATTTTATGTTAGAAGAATAGAACTATGGCAAACTATTGCATGCGGTATATTGTAAAAAGGATAGATCATATTTTCTTCTTTACCTAATGACTGATGAATTCTCACTCCAACCGGTGATACCCAAGCAATGTTTCAAACCATTCAGAAGTGTCAGAAGTTACTTTGACTCACTTTGACATACAGACAGGTACAACTTTACCAAGTAATGAAATTGAATAAATGCAAAAAAAAATGAGTACAGACCAACCAACCAGTCAAACTCAAGAAATTGAATATATATACCGCACCATCTTCGTCCAAGTAGCTCCCAGTTCGATGATCTGCAAATATCAAATAGGTTGGTTGTGGGCCAGAAAGACAAAAGAGGTCGTAGCTCACAGAGATGATGGGACAAGAAGATGAGGATGCAATCATGCGAAACTGAAATGCATTGGGGAATAGCAGACACCAGGAAAGACAACACCAGTGTTGGAGGAATTCCATGTAGTGGTTTCATGTATGTAGAAGTGAACCACGTTACCCCCATACACGTAGGATTAGGAATAGGAGAAAGTACAAGTCTAGTCCTAGTCTGTTTCCATAGCTCTTCATGCACTTCAAACCATCATAGGTAGACCCATCCACTTATTCCTCTATCCGCCAGACTTTTTGTCCGTATCTACGTTTGATTTAAAAACAAATGGAAGGGTGCTCTTTTTGATCGAGAAACAAGGTTTGGTTGAAATGTTACTGGACGTGTATAAAAAACACGCTAGGGGTGCTGCTTATAACACAACGAAAAGAAAAGAGAGAAATAAAGCAAGGCTCAATACGGGCCTTTGTCCATCAAAGAGTTCTTCAGTTACGAGAGAGTCACCGTGAAAGGATCGATCAATCAACCTACTTGGTTGATTGCTCAGGGTATGTGTGTCCTGCTCAGGGTGTTTGATCTAGAGTTCAAAAACCAACAATTGGTATCTAGAACCTTGACGATCCACGATGAATGACGAGAGCGAGAAGAGCGATCAGGAGCAAGGTTTTGGGTACCAGGCGGTAAATTCAGTTACCGCCCGGTAACCGCGTTTCCCGCTGCCCCACGGTAATTATGCATCCCGAGCAGAAAATTTCGAACATTTTGAATTTTTTTTGAATTTAAACCTCTAACGTCTAGTTAAATAACGTATATCTCTAACTCTACCACATGGTTACTCATGTCCTAATGGCAAGGGTGTTTGTACAGCAACCGTGCGTCATGTTGTTCGACAACAGCTGGTCGCACCTTTTCCTTTTTTGATTTTTCAAGAATGCACGCCACAATGTATGCTGTACTTTCTAAAAAAATGTGCGTGCGAGGGTCGAACTCGCGACCTGCATGTGTGTGGCAGAGGAGCAGACCTTTTACCGCTGTGCTAGTGTTAGCGGGCAGAACATTTTGTGAGAAAGATGGGCTTTCCGACTAATTGGATGAACCTGGTGATGTTGTTATAGTTACCACGCTAGGATCGGTCGTGTCCTGACACAAACATAGGAGCTCAAACGAAGAAACTCATATACTCGCTTGTTTTGTGTCTTCACTTTAGTTTGTTCATCTGGTTTGGTTTGTGGAGCCACCTGATGGCCTTTCTATCCTGTTAAACATTTTTGAATAATTTAGTGAGCTAAAAACGAAAAAGTTAAGAATAACAAATTGGAATATGAACTGCAACTCTGCAAGCCACCTGTGGATCTTTGTTGTATGCATTATTCTCAAAGGAATGGGCTGACGATTAGTTATGTCACTCACCCACTCACTCTTATTGACCTACAAGGGTGCTAAATCAACACCAGCGACACAAATGCTTCTTGTAAGTAATAGATGACCATTTTACAATGTTTTTGCTCATTGGCCTTGTGTGTAGTATTTTATTGAGTTAATTGCACAAATCACATGTATTAGAGCTAAGATAACACATAACCACATGTTTGGCCATTTTTTTAGAAAGTCGTCATCGATCCCAAATTGCACGCTTCACAAGGTTTGGAAGAAATCCCGAAATCAAGGGGCCGATAGTGATACCATCCATGTGGCCTTAGCTCCGCGTACCTATAGTGTTCCGCGGTGGGTAAAACTATACCTGTATTTCCTTATCATATAGTGGCATCAAATCAATGTGAATAAAGAGTATAGACCCACCAACCAACCCAACTGACATTGTCCTAATGGGCGTGCATATATACATCGCTAACTTCAGCAAGTAGTGGCAAGCTCGATCGCCTACTACTATAAGATTGGTTTCGAATGAGAAAGACAAAGGAAGTACTAGCCCAAAGACATGAGATGAGAAGAGGACTGGAGGAGGATTTGAAATTAAAAGCATTTAGGGAGTAGGAGGCGTCATGAAAGAGGGCAATGGTGCTCAGCGGAGAACATGACGATCCACTGCTATCACGAGTAGCTTGAAGCTAAAAATTGGCAGCATCGATGAAGATAAGTGTAATTCAATGTATATTTGCAAGTAGCATGAGACAAACTGAGAAATACTAAGTAGCATCCAGGAGCTCCCCTCACTGATATGTGTGCATTCTCTACACCTTAGGATCGCTTTCCATTGCATTAATAACAGACATTTACTCCCATATGTGACATTTTCAATCCTACACATCCCATATGTGTCATTTCTCTACCAAGTCATATACCACCTTGCTGTAGTTGTCCTTCCCTGTTCAACCATCCTCTTCATCTCCTGGTCCGCACCTACGATACGTGCTCTTGTATGGCGGCCGTCCCAGCACATCAAGCGTTGGAGGAAGGAAGGATAAAAGCACTCATGAGGGGAGAACGACGAAGCATCAAAGAAATGAACCGAAGAAACTTTGTCTGCGTTGCTGCTTGCTCCTTATTCTTCCCAATCTTGTATCCTTCCTTAGTCTCATTATATATTCTCCACAAGAGACTACTGTACACTCAACCCACGTCTGGCGATTGCCATGGCAACGGGTTGTGAGTTGTGACAACATGATCTTCTTCAGCTGTGTATTCCTTCTTTTTCCTCTTTCTGAAATCACCAGCGTTACAAGCAACATGTTCAGTTCAGGTGGCATGTCGCAAGCCAGGCACATACATATTCATCGAAGAACAAAGCCTCTCCTCTGCCCCCGTTGTTGTGTTCTCTCCTGATCATCCTCATGGCCTATTATCAGTACATATGAATTAGGCTTTTTGTGTGTAAAGTTCATGCTGATGTACTATTATTTGTGCAAACTGCAACTTGGGAGCTTGCTCGTAAGAACCTCAATTTCTCGATAACAGATTAATAGCATTGCTTTTCTCGTAAGAGATTCATAATGAAGTTCTTTTGGTGGAGTTTTTAGCTAGCAACACTTGGCTAGTCTCAGTAGATTTGCATGCATAGGCAGGGGCAGATGGTGCTTTGGCTTTTCTGATATTTGGCTAGAATTGTTGTTGCTTTCTTGGAGCATATGGTTAATCTATGCATCAATTTGGCACGCATCTCTCTGCTACCGAAAGTTGAGGTCCGCTGGGAAATCAAAGAATTATCGCCCCAGTCTTTTTGGTCCATAGTCTCATTAAACTGCTGACAAAGGTTCTGGCTATCCAGCAGCAGCAATTCACTGCACATCTTGTTCATAGCATGCAGGCAGGGTACATTAGAGGGAAGGCTATTGTTAAAAACTTTGCGTAGGCCTCGGAGCCTGTTAAATGTGCGCAAAAGAGGCAGCTACCCATGATCGTAATAAAATTAAACTTCCAAAAAGTATTTCACAATATCGGTTGGGATTGCATTCTGAATTACCTGCTATAACATAGCGCCATTGGTGACAAAACGGGTACAATGAAATAAGGCTATCCTGCAAATTGTTCAAGCTCAGGTTCTTCTTTATGGTTTTGATTGTTTCTGAGTGTGGAGTTTCACAAGAGGGTCGTTATCGCCTTGCCCTTTCATTCGTGTTGCTGGTATTCTCCAAAGGATGTGCATCAAGACTCTAATCATGGTTGTCTTGCTAACCCCCATCGATAGCAATGCTCTACTTCCTGGTGCTGTAGTATTGCCGACGACATGATTAATTTTTCTCCGGGGTGAATGGTCAAATGAACATAAGGCTGATTGTCTTGTTGCTTGGGAACAAACCAATCAATTTACGCAATGAAGAACAGAGGCTTGGGCGTTCACATCTCAACTGAAACCTCCTATCATCAAACTACAGGCTGCTAAAGTTAGGTATGGAGCTCTCTGTTCGAGAAGAAGACCCAACAAGATTGTATTACCTCCATCGCAAATTACTTATCTTATATTTGTCTATACAAAGATGTATCTAACACTAAAATGTGTAGATATATCCGTATCTAGACAAATCTAAGACAAATAGTTCAGGATGGAGGGAGTACATGTTTTCTTATGGCCGCATAGCACATGTTTTCTTACGGCCACATAGTCATTTCATGTAACATTCTGCTATACTGCATCATTTCTTCACTTCTATTCTTTTTCATTTTCGTGCTTTTTCTTTATTGCCATTGGCCTTTGCTCTGTGGTGTGACCTGGATATGGTCTACTTCGGGTTGCCTTGCTCCTTTGAGCAATTCTCAGATCTTTTTGGAATATACTCCCTCTATAAAGAAATATTTATATCACTACTATAGTGATCTAGACGGTCTTATATTTCTTTACGGAGGGAGTATAAGGTAGACAGTAGTCTCTACTTTCTTATCTAAGAATATCTCTAGGAAATTGAGTACACAAATGTGGTCACACTTCCGACACATCTACTAATCTCGCCAGCATACAACTTTGGATATATTGTCAACTACTCTCTCTGTAAACTAATATAAGAGCATTTAGAATACTAAAGTAGTGATCTAAATGCTCTTATATTAGTTTACAGAGGAAGTACTATCAAACATGTGTTCACAAAATAAATTTTGGGTGTTGCAGCAATTCAAAGTAATCCTGAGGTGGAGATAATTAGTTTACGTACTGTGATGAATCCTTGAATGATAGTTTATATCCTTCTGACCATCATGGTGATGCTACTCCGTGCATACACAATTTTGGTCAGCAGGGTCACAAATCCCGATGCTTCTGATTCCTATGGGGCACACATCTGGGCTTCAACAGCACCGCAAAAACAGTTTAGACTCGGTGCAAAACTTCTATCCATTATTTATGTGGTTGGGGTGTATTTTGATATGATCCTAGCAATGGTGAGCTCTAGCCTTTGCTCAGCCTCCGGTGTGCACGATAGCTTCTTTATGAGTTATGACCCTGCTACATGTCCATTCTCGTGCTTAAATATAAACACATGTGACACAACAACCATGCAATGAATGTTTGTTAAGTTTCTTTAAGCAACCACATTTTGAGAAAGCTTTTGCATTTGCCGCCTTAGGTCGCATTGACGGTAAAGAGAAGAAACAGGGCTAAGAAACCACAATGTTCATAATGTAAAATTATGTATAGGCCAAAATTCATCATATCATAATTTGGTAAAAGCCTACCTCAATCTCTAAGCTGGAATATGAAACGAGTAGCAACAACATAGTTGGAAGGGGTGTGTCGTTCCATCACAATGCATCATTAGATCATTGTCTAACGCCTATTGTGTGATCACCCTTCCTTGTACCACAAAACACATGGGTGTGTCAGAAAACACAAAGAATCGAAGGGCTTTTCACAAAATATAGGAGGTTGTTGGGCCTCAGTCGCCCTCTCGGTGGCAATTTTTCTGCACTGATCAGTGGAAACTTGGATTAGTGTGAACATAAATACCAAGTTAAAGTGTTGATTTGACTATTTATGAGTTCATAAAGTAAAGCAAAATTAGCTGCCAAGTTAAAAGACCCTGGGTTCATTTTATGAATTTTAAGTTAACTAGTCCACATTTCTTATCAGTTGCATTCTGTCATCAGACCTGCAATTTGTATCACGTATTGTTACTTTATTATTTCACACAACATGGCGTCGCAGGTCTTCAATTTTTGACTTAACTAATATGCACCTTGCTATCAGTGGGCTTCTCATAATATCATAAAAGGAAACTATATCTATTTTTTCCATTGTTCTATTTCCTATCTTTATATCCATGTGTTGTTGTGTTGTCACACTAAATGTTGCATTTAGTATCTGGTATATGTTCAACGGTTCCTTGGTCTTTCATCCGAGCTGCAGTTTGTATCACCATATTGTTACTTTCCTAATATATGTGATAGTAGTTTGCATTTCACTGCACAACATTCACATCTTCAACTACCTATATCTCTTCATTATCCTCAAGAGACTGGGATGTACCATGTGTGGTCCTTTTGGTGGATCTTTAATTGAATAGTTTATTCCAAATGAACCGAGAAACGATAAGCTATATCAAAAAATCTTGCAAATATGTAAATGTACTGAATCAATAGCATTGTTGCGATGATTTTGCTCGTCAATACTAGCCGACAGATGTATTTATATTTAGGTAACAACACAGGAATTATTGTATGCGTGCGCATGAAGACCGGTGCTTCCATGGCTTGGCGTTGGGGGCGAACGGTGGTGCGGTGCCCACCATGATAGATCGGGATCCATGGCTGGCTGGAGGAGGTTCAGCAGGAATGGGGTTGCACGGGAGAGATAAAGGGGTTTTTTTTTTGCAAAAGCGAAGAGGGGAGCGGTGGCAGTCTTTTTGTTAAAGTACCACCGCTGCCTTGCATGCGCTAGATATAGATCAGACGGTCCAATTTGTGCTCTGACCCCTACTCCCGCGGATGTCATCAAACAAATTCGGTCCAAATTTGGTTCGGTTTGGTTTGGTAGTACTTTGCTTCGTTTCCTTGCGATGTACGATAGATAGATGTCCAATCACGCGTTTCCCCGCTTCAATAAATAAATTCCCCCGAAACCTAGACCGGCCCATCCGCAGCAACCAAATCTCCCATCTTTTCCTCTCCTCTGCCGCCGCCACCGCGTTTCTAGGGCTTCCCCCATCCCCAATTCATCCTCCACCACCTCCGGCCCAGATCTAGCAGTGATGGCGACCGCAGAGGCGGGCGAGAAGAAGATGATCATGCTCATCTCATCTGACGGCATGGAGTTCGAGGTAGAGGAGGCAGTCGCCATGGAGTCGCAGACCATCCGCCAAATGATCAAGGATGAGTGCGCCGACAAAGGCATTCCGATCCCCAACATCAACTCCAAGATCCTCTCCAGGGTCATCGAGTACTGCAACAAACACGTCCCGACCATGCCAACCACTGGAGCCACCAATGCCGCTGCGTCTGACACCGTAGCTCCCGCCGCCCTAGCCAAGGACCTCAAGATCTGGGACAGAGAATTCATCAAGGTCAACCGTGCCACCCACTTCGACCTCAACCTGGTATGATATCCTTCAATTCGACCATTTTCTTTTTCTAGATCTACTTTTTCTTGATGTTCCCCTTCTGGCACTCGGTCTAGATTGGGCTTGCGCGTCTTGATACTATTTATATTAGATTGGACAAACTCCTCGTACAACCATCAAGGTAGATTCGATTCGATTGGACTAGATTAGATTTAGATTATACATGATTGTGCTTCATTAGCGACGTGGACATTGGCCGGCCATACAAAATCCTGGTAAATTGGTTAGGGCATATCATTGTTATGTTTCACTGATATGTTTCACTGATATGTGCATATCATTGTTATGCGTAACCTTTGAAGCTTTACTATGATCAGTGTGAACTTACTAGCTGCACTATCAATGTGCCAGCAAATTGTATATGATTAACATGCGGAAACATGAGACTACTCATAACAATATATGGTGTTTATGATTATCCTACATATATTAATGTGTATATAGCACGGGAGGTCACTTCATGTGTTGTTTTGTGTTTTATTAGCTTGTAACACATCTTAATGCAAGACAGTCTATCTAATTATCCATGTTCTATAGCCATTACAGATTAATGCTTCTCTTTGACACCCTATGGTTCTTTTTACCCCCTCCCAGGCTGCAAGTTACCTCAACATCAAGGGTTTGTTGGACCTGACTTGCCATACTACCGACACGATTAGTGGCCACAATCTGGAGGAGATCCGTAGTTTCCTTCAGCATCAAGAACGACTACTTGCCTGAGGAGGAGGAGGAGACGATCCGTGGAGAGAACTAGTGGGCATTTCAGTAGAGGAGCATCTAGGTCGCGTTGAGTGAACGCTTAGTATTCTCATGTGAACCTTAGCTGCACTCTTTGTGTTTTAATTGGTTGTAACTGTACTGGAGTTTATGAGGTGGTGTCAGTGAACATATTCAGCGTTTATGCTTGCGTGATATATTGGTCATTGTCTTTACATGAGGCTGCAGTGGGCAGTGTAGTCCACGGGGTGGTATGATCCATAAGGAGCCGGTATGTATCTCTCTAGGGTGGATGGTGAAGTTCATAGAGTGGTGTATTCCACAAGGTTCTAGCAGACCGGGTAGTCCAAGGCATATATATTTAAGGAGGTTCGTAAATTTGTCAATTTAAAATTAAGGAGAGATTGTTGCGACCAATGAAACCTATCAATTTAACTTGTCATGGTGCGAGAGAATGAGTCGACAAAGGATGATCTACACGAGTCAAGATCGAATCAGCACAGAAGATGAAAATCAAAATTAAGAAGAGATTGTTAGAATTAATCTTGAATTAGTAGAGTCCTACGTGATGTGATGTAGTAGCAGGAGTTGGCATGCATGCCTAGTGTCCGAGTAGTAGTATGGTTTCAGTACGTAGGTGTACTAATAGTACTTCTGTCCGGCCGTGTAGGTCATGTTGAGTCAGGTTAGGATTCTACTCATCTTGTACGAGCAGGTTTAGGTATACGTGTCAGGCCGGTGGCTGGGCTGCATATATACATATACGTGTGTGTATACGGCAGTGAGTTGTAACTTGGCGAAAAAAGGAAAAAATAAAAAGAGGAAAAAGGAAGGCACATGTTCCTTTGGCAAAAAGATTTTGTGCACGTCTATTTTGTGATATACACCCTCTATTCCAAAATTCTTGTTTTACATTTGTCTAGATATAAATGTATCTAATACTAAAATGTGATTTGATACATCCGTATCTAGAAAAATTTAAGACAAGAATTTTGAGACGGAGGGAGTATATTTTTTAGGACGCCGATATCCACCACACGTGTGGTATATTCGATATGCGCACACATACCGTGTATGGTGTGAGCAGGAGGCAGCCCACACAGACTGTGTGTGGGCGGACATTAAAATTGCCCACACATGTGGGCGCGGCTACTTCGTGCCACACGCCCAACAAGTATTACTCATCTCCACCCGCGAGTGTGGCACGAAGCAAAAATGCCCACACGTCCTGACGCAGCTACGTTAGGTACCCATGGGATGACGATTTAGTTGTCATCCTGGTTGGCAGATGTAGTTATTCGGGATGGCAAGTGTAGTTGTAAAAGTATGGCAACTCTATCTATTTTGATTAACTATAGTTGCCATATCTAATTTATGGTACTTGCCGCGTGTAATCAAACCGTAGTTACCGTGTGTGATTAACTACTTGCCACATATGGTCAAACAGTAGTTGCCATGTGTGTTTACTCAGTTGCCACGTGTGGTCCAACCATAGTTGTCATGTATTGTTAATCACAGTTGCCATGTGTGTTTATCTGGTTGCCACGTACGCAGAAACTAGGTGGTGGCTGTGTGGGCAGAAACTAGTTCGCCCACACAGCGCAGCTGGCAAATAACGTAGTGCGGATGTGTGGGCAAACTCTCCAATGCCCACACGCCAGCCCCGTCCTACGTGGCATGCAAATTCTGCCTCAATGTGTCAAGATTCGTGCAAACTGTACTGGACGATGATCCACACACGTGGGCGAGTTGCAAAACTGCCACACGTGTAGGCGTTAGTATTTTTATTTTTTAAAAGAAGGGGCACCCCAAGCCTCTGCATCAGAAAGAGCAGCCAACTCTAAAAAGAGAAGAAACAACTTGCCGAACAATGTGCAGACAACACATATCCTTCCTCAAGGCGCTCCGTAATCTTCACTCCTCTTACTTTGTTAGATTTGAGCTTAGAGCTCCCTCCACTACATTTTTGTTTCTCATATTTTGGATATGTCCAATTGACTTGAGAATTATTGCTTTACTTAATTATCAATGTGTTGGCACTGCTTCACTACAAACCTGAGTCAAAATTATCGGCCGCCTAGCTCCATCATGGTATCACTGGCGCAGGTCAACACCACATTGACATGCCAAAAGCTCATGGTGAAGGTCCATCTCACTACTCCCCCGCCAATACTGGAGCCAATAAGATTTTTTCTGAACTGGAATAACGGTTTTTAGGACTTCACTGGCAAACGTTCGCTTGGAGGGATGTCATTTGTGAACGTTCGTTTGTCATTCTCTCCAAGAGAACATTCGACGGTTAACATTTCGGTTTTCTTAATTTTTGACCATCCATTTTTTATTTAACATCTAGATCTACGTCTCCGCAGATCCCATGAAGATTGTCCCGAGTACAGTGCGTCCCTCCACCGATCGAGCATCGAACTGCCGCTGCATCGCCCCGTGGTTCTTCGCGCGGCTGCACCGACCCGTGTCACCGCTGCGTCGCCCCTTCGGGCCGTAGTGTCGCGGCCTCCATCGCCACCCCGAGGCCGTCCGCTCCATGTTGTCTTCGTGGCTGCACCGACCCTCAAGCAGCCGCTGCGTCGCCCCGTCGGGCCGCCGTAGCGAGTGTGTCATGTGATCCACGCCGCCGCCCGAGGCCGTCCCCGTGGCTGCATCGATCCGCGCACCGCCGCTGTAACGCCCATTCGAGCCATAGCGCCGCGGTCCGTGGGCCATGCCGCCGCCCTGATGTCTACCCACCGTCGCCCCGACCCGCTTGCTGCTGCTGCATCGCCCCTTCGGGCCTTAGCGCCGCCGCCCACGGTCCACTCTAGCGTCCCCGCGTGTCAACTTTCTGTGGTATGTGCCGCACTAGTCTTCATCGTATTGTCGGGTTTCTCGCGTACTTCGAGCATCGCCGCCGCGCTCCTAACCTAGCCGCCGCAGTCGCCGCTCTTCTTCGGCAGCAGCTGCCGCCGGCGGCCGTCCACCCTTTTCGTCTTTGTCCAGCACCAGCCCTTCGCCAGCGTTGCCATCATCTTCCATGACCACTTTGTCTACTCCGACCACCATTGGTGACATCGGCCCCACGCCGATTGGCACCACAACCGTCATCGAGTCTTCTTCTCTGTTGTCCCTCTGGCTCCTCGACATGGCGTATAGCTCGTGCAGGTCCCTCGTCTACGCATGACCGGTGCTGGCAACACCAATGCATGCCTTCATCCACGAGGTGTCCTCGGGTCTGGAAAGCCTGTTCGGCGCTTCGTCGACTTTGTCTTCACCCATCTACGCATGCCCGATGCTGGCAACACCGACGCGTGCCGTCATCTACGACATGTCCCGGGCCTGGCAAACCTGGCGGGACGCGTCGTCAACAACGTCTTATTCCCGGCGCAGCACTACTTCGACACCACTGCGCGCATGACTAACTCGATGCCTCTTTGCGTTCGTTGCTGCAAGGAAAAAAGCTTCAACTGACGATGAGAAAAATCTCAACCCGTATACAACTAAAGCTATGGATGACAACGAGAAGTTGCAACTGTTGACGAAAAAAGCTTCATCTAATGATGGAAAAAGCTTCATTCGGCGATGAAAAAAGTTTCAATTGTAGAGACGAAAAGCCACGGACGACAACGAAAAGTTGCAACCGGCGTCACAAAAGCTACAACCGACATTGAAAAAAGCATCAAACTTCATTTCTTAGCTGCGAACCTGCGAGGACGATGACGACGTTTTGCTGCAACCATAATCGGTTTTTTCTACAACCGGCGAAGGAATTTGCTACAACCCATTTTCATGGCTTCCATGCTACTGCAAGTGCACCGACGAGCACAGTTGGTTCCATCTCACACTGTCGCCCATTGCAGCTTTCTATTTCTCGGTTGTAGCAAAAAACGGCCGCCGGTGGTAGCATCCTCGAACACTGGTACACCGGTCATAGGAAGAAAGCCCGATGCAGCATTCTCGACCGGCAGCAATTGGGTAGTCCCCCGTCTCGGTGGAGCACACGGCCGGCAGAGGCCACCGGCCGGCAGCAGCACGGGGGAAAAGGAAGAAGAAACATGGCGTGGGGGAAGGATGCGGTTAAAGGTAGGGGATGAAGACGTGTGGTTGGGAAAAAGGATAAGGGAGGAGGGGCGGTCCACGTGGGGTACAACAAAATATGGGTCTCATGCGGGTCGTCGCTCGGGTGGGCGTGGGATGTCGGCGTGGCTCACGGCTGGCGGAAGATTTGGCCGGCGCACAGACTCCAAAAAATTTTCCCATATTTAATGGGATCAAACTGGAATGTTATTGTGTTTTTATCTTCTATATCTAAATAACTGCCTCACTAGCTGATTTCTCTCGCTTCTCGTGCGGCCACGTCATCCCCTATCCTGCCATTAGCACTCACACGGTTTTGCTGCTGCGCCCGCACGTTTAACTGGGCAGGCTTCACAGTTTCCTGCTATGTCCAGACGGGTTGGTTTACTCAAAGAGAAAAGGTTGAATTACCAAAATCGCTATTAAGGAGTACTCCTTCCAAAGATCACTCCCCACATCCAGGTTGTGACAAGTGGCGCACTACATGTGCGCCACTTGTCGCAACCAGGCAGTTTTCATATTTTTTGTAGATTCGTTTATTCAAAACATTTTATCTCTTAAACCGCGCTTCCAAATCTCAAACTGTTTTCATCATTGGATTTCACGCGTCGAGATCTACAAAACTAGATCGTATGTTGATAGGTTTCGACAAACATTTTTTTCATGAAAAAACCTGGAAGAAAAAACCCAAACCGGAAGCACGTTTTCTTCCTTTCCAAAAGAGGCACGGCTGTGCCTCTCGGGAAAGCAAAACCAAGCCTCTCGTGGAAGAAAAACCGTGCCTCACGCGAAAGGAAAAAACAACAAATTATGTTATTTTTTTCGTTTCCGAAGGAGGCACGGCCGTGCCCCTCGCAAAAGCAAAACCGTGCATCACGCGGAAGCAATAAACTGCACCTAAGTCAAAAGTAAATAAAATCCACGTGATACGTGATTAATCACAGTAAAACACACAGTCAGAAGGAACCAGACATAGAATTAATCAGAGCAAATTGAATGATTGTGTAATATTGAAGTAGAGGCATATAGTTACTTTGTTATTATCTCTATACTATGATCAGGATGTTCTGGCAATAACATGGTTTATTCATTTGTGCAGGAGCCAAACATGTACACGTTGCACTCCGGGCATTCTTTTATATTATCCCCATATCAATATTGGCTCACACAACATTGATGGCCAACAACCTTCTCTGCCCTTGGACTCGATCCCACATATGGCCGACGGGTGAAGATTTTTTTTCTCTACTCTTGAATCGAGCTAATTTTTATCATTGCGGAATTTCAGTCACTTATAGGAAGACACTTCAGCTTATCCACCAGAGTTGATCAGAAGCACTTAAGTCGCACCATACTACAAACTATTTTGTGTCATTCCAGAATAACTTGTATGTAACACATATTTTGCTCGCCCCTTTTACCCTGTGTAATTCTGCACATGTTTGTATCTCGAGCACATGATTTTTGATATACAAATATGTCACTACATGTTGGGATACGTATTTGGAAACTTATATTTTGTTTGCAAACTTACAAGCCTTTCATATAGAATTGCATAGGTCATGTATTTCAATTCAGAGTCCATTGCCAGCCTTTAATTCCATCGACATTACTACCTTCCAGTAAAATGTGTTTAGGGAATAACAGTGTGAACACTCTAAGTGAAATATTACTATAAAAAATTACAGAGATGCGAGATGCTGCCACCATACATCCTTGATGGTTATTATGCTAATCTAGTTGTTCATTTTGCTTTTCCTGAAAGGAGTCTGGCAAATCCTTGCATGGACACAAACCCACCATGCGTTCTATTATGCTACTTATATGTAATGGATATTTTAAAACTATACAATAATCAAGTATAGTAAATCATAGTATTATTTTCAGTTCCGGTTGTCATTTTATTAACAATATTCGTATTCCTACAAAAGAAAAGAAAAAAAACATTTAAATACATTGCAACCAATTCCGGCAGCAAGTTGCGGAGTATAATCTAGAACCATATAGCTATAGCATGCCTACAAATTCGGGATCATCACCAAGAACTATAGTGAGTCAGGGGAGTTGTAGAACACGATGATCTTGTCATCAGGTTTCCAAGAAAGATCAAGACCATCTTCCTAGGTCATGTAGGTTGCAGCAAAGGTGTATCAAATGAGGGAAACCAAAAAAGGTTTGGCATGCCTAGGCTGTGACAAGAACGTTAAAGTACGTGCCCTTTTTTTAACAGGAATAGCTTGGCCTCAAATGTGAGCTCCACATCGATGGCCACATTCACCTTCTCCAGAAACAGATTTTCACTCAAATCCTGATGGGCCGGTGAACAATTGAGATCCCGATGGGCCGGTGGACTATTGAGATAACGAGATACTTGTTGCTCGAGCACCAAAATGCTGCACTCACTGTAGATCACCCATTCAATTCCATGTTATAAGAGTAGAACTATCGCAAACCACTGTATGCCATAGATTGTAAAAGAGATGCACCATATTTTGATGTACATATTATTGCATTAATGTATTCCAACAACCGGTGGTATGCAAGACAATATATCAAACCACGTCAAAGTACACTTTATCATATACTCGCAAAAAAAAGTTAACTTTGTCATATACTCGCAAAAAAAATTAACTTTGTCATAGGTACATTATGTACTACTTTACCAAGCAATGACATTAAATAGTTAAGGAAAAACAGTACATACCCAACACCGTGCAGATGGCCATATGCATATATAGCGCACCATCTAGACAAAGGAGGTAGTAGTAGTAGAGAGATGGGACGAGAAATAGTAGGAAAATGTGGAACCAAAGGCTTTAGGGAGTAGGAGACGCCGGGAATGAGGGATCTGATGCTCAGTGGACGATATGATTATCCAGTGGTACATTCCATAGTTTGTGAGCGCAGGAATGCATCAATTCTCAATGGAGGACACAATGATTCAATACACATTTGAGTAGCATGAGGTTACCTGTGCTTAGTGCAGAACATAATCCAACGAGACAGGACATTCTGGACCATGGCCGAGTCTCAACCACCGCGATGCTGATCGATGTAGCATTGCTTCCTTGTCGATACATGCCATGTTAGAATGCAAAATTCAGATATTATGTTGATTCCTTGTCATTGTCAGATTGGGCGGGCACTCAGTCATAAGCTACTGTAGCACGAGGCCAAGCCCGAGAATTGAAAAAAAAATCTGTTCAACCTTATCGGTACTGCTTATCTTGCACGTTGTTCTATGAATTTTCCTTTATATCAGATAACCCCATCTATCTACCTTGATACAAGACCTGCTGTCTATTTCTATTTTTTTTCTTTGTGCTAGTGATATTCATGCAGATGCAGTCAGCAGAACAAAAGCCTTTCCCCCAATTACATTTGTGGTAAAAGTTACCAGGAGCCTTGCACGGTACATAAGTTTTGGAAGGATTTCAGACATCAAGGGCCCACTTGTGGGACCATCCATATGGCCTTGGACCTACATGGATGTGCTGCTATGTGGTTGGGCAAAACTATATCTATTTCCTTCTTTACCATACAGTGGCATCAGAATAATGCAAATAAAGAGTACCCACCAGCCAAGTAGTGGTAAGCTCGACGATCTACTGCTATCAGATTGGTTTCGGATGAGAAAGACAAAGGTAGAAGTAGCCCAGAGACATGAGATGAGAAGAGGAGGATTTGAAATTAAAAGCATTTAGGGAGTAAGGAGGCGCCAGGAAAGGGGACAATGATGCTTAGTGGAGAACATGACAATCCGACACTATCACGAGTAGTTTGAGGCGGAGGATTAGCACCCATGGAGAATAGTAGAATTCAATGTATAGTTGAGTAGCACAAGAACAACCGGGAAAAGCTGAGGAGCTTCCAGGACCTCCCCTCACTGATGTGTACCCTCTTTCCACCTTGGGATCACTTTCCATTGCATTAATAATGTACGGTTATGTAGGAGTGTATAATGTGAATTACAGTTTTCCAAAAATAGATTACACTGGAAATTCATTATGAAAATTATACAAAATAAGAACATTGCCACTAAAAACTATATATAAATTCATTGTAAAACTGGGCCATATCTAAAAATAGTAAAGCATGATGGAATAATACCAAAACATAATTAGAACATAGCCAGTCATTGTAAAGGGTAAAAATAAGAACATTGCCACTTTAAATTATACAGAAAAGCATGATACAAAACTCATGGCACAAAAACCACATTAGCTCAACATTGTAAATCATGTCTAACTAGACAGTAAAGAGAACTTCAAAGGAATAGTGATCATTGTACACACTCCAATGACTACTACTTTTGTCGAATATATAGGTTTCTGATGCAAGGTAAGGAAAAATGGGACGCAGTGGCTGTGTCAACAAGATGGAGAAGATGCACTCCTTCATGTACATCCAATATTTTGTTCGTTTTCCTCACAATAGGATGGGAGCAACTCCAGCCACTCTAGCATTGCTCTTCCCAGCACTGCTCAATAAATACTGAGGAATACTAAATAACCGAGGAACAAAAACAGTAAGCATTCATGAAAACTTGTCCAAAACACATGAAGATTACTGGGGTTCATCAGTAGAACTTTCAAAAGGGTTACTGGAACCCTCAAGATTTTGCAAAACACATGCAGATTACACTGAAACCGAAAACTGAATTTCCTAGCTCACATGGGTTGCTGGGTTGTTGAGCTTCTTAGTTTCACATTCAGCAGAACATAAACAACATGAGCATCCAAGTTTGAAAAGGGTGACTGGCTATCTACTAGCAAACTGAAGGACAGGAGCAACCAAGCTTTAGAAAGAGGATATCTACTAATAGGAACACACAGCTCAAACACAGATTTCAGTACACATAAAGAACTGTACTTTCAGTTTGGAACAGAGTTTACTGCATGTTTTATGCCTAGGTAATACAAAACCACATGCTTGAAAAAAAATTAGAAAGTTACCAGCGAGCCCAAATTGCACGGTTCATAAGTTTTGAAAAGGATTCCTGACATCAAGGGCCCACTAGTGACATCATCCTTACGGCCTTGGCCATACGTGGTGGCAGTGCTCCGTGGTTGGGTAAAACTATTATCTCTTTGTTATATCTTTCCTTTCTTTATCGTACAGTGGCATCAAATCGATGTGAATAAAGAGTATAGACCCACCAACCAATCTACTTGACACCGTCGAGATGGGCGTGCATATATACCTCGCAAACTTCAGCCAAGTAGTGGCAAGCTCGATGATGTACTACTATCTTGGTCTAGGATGAGAAAGACAAAGGAAGTAGTAGCCAGAGACATGAAATGAGAAGAGGAGGAGGATTTGAAATTAAAAATGTTAGGGAGTAGGAGGCTCCAGGAAAGAGGGCAATGGTGCTCAGTGGAGAACACGACAAGGCAACACTATTGGGAGTAGCTTGAAACCAGAAAATTGGCAGCAACGGAGAATAGGGTAATCAATGAGATGTTGAATTGCTGCAAGGAGCTGACCTCCGTTCCATCTTGAGAACGCCATTCATTCCATTAATAACAGACTATTACTCCCATATGTGACACTTTCAATCTTGCATGTCCTGGTGTATATTACCTCAGAATCAGGTCTTATCTCCCAAAGTATACCATGTTGTTTCTCAACCAAGTTATGTCCCACAAGACAACCACCAGGTTGTCCAGGTAGCTAACCTTCCCCATTCAACCCTCATCTCCGTCCTCTACCACACCTGTGTAAGAGTATCTCCAATAGTATACCGAAATTTCAAAGAATACACAAGAACAGAAAATATGTGTATTTAATTCCATGGGTACCCATGTGTTTTGGGTAGGTACCATATTTTGCACCCAAATACTCAAAAAGGGTATTGACACCCGGGAGAATATCTGGTGCACCGGTGCACCGAACTCAAGTCGCACATTTTAAATGTTTGAAAAATTCTAAAAAAAAATGTAGCATATTGATACATCATTAATGTAGATTGTCACAAAATTTCAAGTCAAAATTCGAAACACAGCTCCTAAAACAAAAATGACAAATTCAACACTAATAGTACATAACATAGGTTGGGCTTTAGATTTGGCCCATTATCACACTGATGTAAATTTTGTCATTTTTGTATCTCAAATAATATTTCAAATTTTGATACGAAATTTTGTGATGACATACATTGATGTTATGTCAATGTGCTCAATTTTTTTTCAGAATTTTTAAAATGTTGTACGGCATCCGGTGCACCGGATACGTTCCCATTGACACCCACGCTACCCATTCAACCAAAAAATGAGGCAGCAATTGCAACTACTTGATAGGGAAGTTTCACGTCAAGTCGCCACCCTCCCTCCCATGTGAAGCCTGCTGTGCTTGGCAAAATGTAGAGAGGTATTTTTTGTTTGAATATGACATTCCTTAAAGAACAAGCTCCCTCCACTGCCGCTGCTGCTGTGTTCTCTCCTGATCATCCTCATGGCCACGGTGGTCGCGTCGTGGCATCTGTCGACATCCGCGTAACCATCGAGGACGTGTTCCTCGCTGGGTACAACACCATGACGCTCAGCTCAGTCGCCACCCTGTGCATAACAGCAACCAGTTCAGCCTTGAAACTCAAAGAAAATGGAACCAAAATAGAAGCAGATTATTTAGCAGCTACTCCCTCCGTTCGCAAATACTTGTCACCAAAATGGATGTATCTAGAACTAAAATACATCTAGGTACATTCATTTCTCCGACAAGTATTTCCGAACGGAGGGAGTAGATACCACTGTAAACTAATGTAAGACGTTTTAGGTCACTAAGTAGTGACCTAAAACATCTTATATTAGTTTACAGTGGGAGCAGTATTCATCATTTTCCCATCAGAAGCCAACCAAACCATGCATATGAATGCTAGCGACATAAAAGAGAATGTTCTCTGCGCACAGCTTCACTAAATAAATAATTAATCATGATGACATGAGATAGTTACTATACATGTAACTACACTGGCGTGACTGCATTGCAAACCATGCAACAACAAACAGGGCATGAGCCACTAGTAAAAGGATTGAATATCCAGAGTGTGCATTAACTACAAACAATGAAATCGGTATCAGAGGACCATAACACTCTGGAAGCTAGAGAGAGAAGATCAGTCCTCCACCAAAATCTCACCCTGAATTCCTCCGCATCTTTTTCTTTTCCAGATCTGCACACACCAAGTTTAGCGAAATGCTGGACGGATAAATTTCAGAAATAAGAATGAGGCAATCAGGTGAAACATAAATGGTTTCATCGCAAGCCTTCAACACATTAGAAACCAAAATGTACAATTTACACTTTCAGGTGAAACAATTTTATGCCCCTGGCATTATGCCTTTTTGTGTTAACGTTTGTCCTAAATAGAAAAATGCATTGCACATTCATCAACACCAATCTACTTGGAACTTGAATTTGACCTCTTTATCCGCCTTCCTAGAGTGACGAGACACCATCGTCAACACCAATGGGCAGTGGTTGTGCTATAACCATTCACGTGCATCACCAAAATCAAAACACAAATAACAGAATAATCAGTAAAGGGAAGCTACTGGACAAGCAATCTTTGCAAAACCAATCAAGGAATCTCTCACACATGTTTACGATATGTTAGCCAAAGGTAATCTATTCCGAGAAAACGGTACACTCTATAAACAGCTATATCAATCAGCCATCATCTCAAAAAAATGCAAAGGAGGATACCTACAGAATTATTACTCAAACAGCCCAGCTAAGCTTATGAAAGGTACCGCATGATGTTTCCCTTTAAATCCCATCAAGGGATTTGCCACATCTTGATCATATGAAAACAATAGATGACCTCTTCCCTGAAGAAAAACACTAACCACTGATGTATTTTAAGATAAGAAAGTGATTTGTCAACATAATTTGTTAAGCTCAGTCCCAATGTTCTCAAACATAAGAACTCATGTCACACAGTTGGGGCTGTGAGAATGGAAAATATTGACAAAATAGGTCTGGCTCCAAAGAGTCTAAACTGAAGCATATAAGAAATATACAGTATTTGCTTCTGGCAGCCAAGTATGAAGACATCAAGTTGTTGGTGAAAAGAAACAGTTAAAAAACTTTGTTGTAAGTTAACTTTCAGCTCTACTTCAAGTTAACTTGGCTCCTCGGGATTTCTATACGCTTATTATAGCTTCACAACTGACTTGGGTGTAACAAGCTTCGGAGTTCATCCATGACGTCTGAAAGATTCAGAGTTAAACTTTCAACTCTGATTCAAATTCAGAGTTCAGAGTACAAAATTTCAATCAAGCTTACTGTTTACATGCATGCATAACTAGTTCAAATTGTCCAACGGTCCAAATGAAGATCCAACATGTAGTAGCAAGAGGAAGCACAGAGCTCAATGTATGAATTCACTAAAGCACCAGATGCTGATAGTTATTCAACTAGTTATTTTGTTCAGGTTGCCTCACTCGGTTCAGTTGATTTATTGAGGTACAGAATTGTTCACTCGGTAGGCAGGCAACACACCTGAGATCTCATTTATTCCAACTTCTACAGCCTCACATCAGGAACAAACAAATGTGGCACCATCCTCACACAGTTTGGTTCTTAAACTGAGATAAATAAGACCACTTTTGACTACTTTTCTGACTTTACAGATAGAAATTTGCAAAAAGAAAAAAGGGGATGGTACATAAGACCACTATACTATTTTAACAAAATATGCTAAGGGGTAAAGAAGTTCTCATTACCTATACAGATAGTGCTAATATGGAACAAAATTAGCTAAAAGATATGGTAGAATTAACTTGGTAAGGTCATAACCCTTTTTAAGGTTACCATAACATATGTTCCCTTATTGTATGAAATACACTCTGCTTTTCAGCATCATACCGTACAAGCATCTATTTGCTTCTCCCATACAAATACCAGGGGACCTAAAATACCTACATAGTGGTATACATGTTCAAAAGTGCGGCCAAAACTGTTTCCCATGGAAAAAGAAGTCCACGATTTTCATCTAAAGGAAAGTTTTGAGGCTTCAAATCATCTTCATGGCCAAAATGGGAACATTCTTTCATGGAAAGCTAGGTTGAAGATTGCACTGAAATTGCAATGGCCATTTCACAACATAAAGATACAGAGTGTGCAGAAATACTACTAATTGATACTTCAAAGCGTTTGCAGGATGCCCTGATCTCTCACTCTCAGTCATGATATGTGTGCCAATATGACAGGATGAAGGACAAGTTGATAGCAGTACTATGCTTTCTTCTCTATTGAATGAGAAAATGAACATACCAATTTTCATGCTGGTCATGGTTCATGTAAATCTGAATCTAGCCGGCACTTCCCCTCTGCAAGCTGCTGCATAGTCTTCAGCAAGCTGCGGTGCAGCTTCCTTGTGTGGGCATATGAACTTCTCCACAAATGCCTTCTCGGTGATCATGACTGTACTGTAGTAGTCCCGGTCACGATGTAGCAATCTGTTTTCCTTGAGAAACTTCACAACGTAGTACCGGGGCCTGAGCCGACCATTCAGGCTGTAAGCGAGAACCGCCGGCCGATGAGCAATGTACCCTGGTTCCAACCCCACCTCGGATATGAGGAACTCTGAGACACGTTGCAGCCTGTCCTTGGAATAGGTCAGCACCATCGGAGCCTTGGGCAAAGCAATGCCCACCTCAGTATCCGACCACCTTAACGTCTTCTTCAGGTGCTCCACCTTGGTGGCGATCTTCTCCTCGTCATAGAATGCGACAGCATGCAACGCTTTTGCCAACATCCCAGAGCCATGCGGCACACAGAGAGCTTTGGCACATGCCACCATCGCCCGGAGGCGCTGCTGGTTGATTTTGAGGATCCTTGGCACACGGATGCACAGCTTGGCAATGTCGCAATCCTGTAGCCCGCACTCCCGCAGGAACGCGACGTTGGGCTTGACCACCCTCTCGAGGTCAGAACCATGTAGCCAGAAGCCGCGTTTGAGCAACCGGAGCAAGTGGTCCATGGAGCCGAAGAGGGTCAGGTAGTAGTGTAGAGCGGAGACGATGGATCTGCAGCGGAATTTGCTGGGGACGAACACGGCGATGCGCGCGACCTCAGAGCGCGAGAGGCCGAGGCCGGTGAGCCCATCGACGACGGGGGCCAGGGTCCTCTCCACGCCGGCGCAGAGTAACAGCGGGTCCTTGGCGACGGCGGTGGCGACGTCGGCGGCGGAGAGGCCGATGCCGGCGAGGAAGGCGAGGACGGCGTCGGTCTTGGCGGGGGACTTGAGGTGGGAGAGCTTGGTGGAGGCCTTGATGGCCTGGGCTCGGGTCAAGCCGCAGGCGGAGACGAGGTACTCCTCGGCGCCAAAGCCAGGGGTGGCGGCCGGGGAAACGGCGGAGGCGGCTGCGGCGGAGAGGAGACGGTGGAGAGGAGAGAGATGGGAGGTGTAGGGAGAAGAGAGGAGCTGGGTGAGGGTGCAGCTTCGGAGCCGGAGCATGGCAGCGGCGGCGGCGGGATGGCCGGTGGCGGCGCGGCGTGGTTGGTGGTGAGAGACGGAGTGGGTTTGTGG
>NC_041390.1:9056521-9060863 GCF_002162155.2 Triticum dicoccoides
TTTTTTGAGTGCTGGTTTGTGGCTGGACTCGTGCGTCGTGTCTCTCACCTCACATGCCATCTGATAATGGGCTTGGATGGGCTGGCTGGGCTGGGCTGGAGAATCTCAAAAACACATTGTAATCTCAAAAATAATCAAGGCAATTTCTCACAAAGTAATAATAATCAAGGCATCCCTAGAAAAAAAAAGGCAAACCCGCTTGCAAACATGAGCCATCTCAAAAACGAAACCTAAAAAAATCTAAAACAAACATGAGCACCGTATCTGAACATGTTCATCGAGTGGAGTAATGTCGATCAATTTTTGGCCGAGTCACGCAAAATGATCACAAAACATGGAGATACTTAATTGCTTACTATTATGTGCCCGGCGTACATTTCCATGTGCAATGATTTTGAAGCACCGCTCTTTATTTGGATCCTCCATCATGTTTTTATATTACATTTTTCGGGCAAATTTAGCTTAACTGGATTTGGCGGAAGAGTATTGTATGTTATATATTTTTGTATGTTATATATTTGGTATTTTGAATTATGATATTTTTCTATAAATATGGTAAACATTTACAAAGTTTGAATTTTAACCAAATTTTGTATGCACTATAATTTGGCGAGTGAGTAGTATTTTTTTTCATTTGTCCCTCATATTTCAAAAACAATCAAGGTTTACTAGCTTCTAGAACTACCAACTGTTGATTTCGAGCAGTAGGCACCTCAACTAATTCCTTGTGCGCTTGAGATATCTCTAAGCTAGAATATTTCCTTATTTTCTGCCACAACTTTTGAGTCGTGTATCAGGCAAGGTTTGTAATAAAAACAACATCTATATTAGCTATTTATAGGATTGTTAATTATTCAAGCAATATTTGTGCATAGTGTTCACTGACCATCGGAACAGTATGAGTAAATACAAGGTAATCCAGTTTATGAAAATTGGAAGGGATTCGTATTCCAGTTGTAGCCAGAGTTGGTGGGTCTAGGTTGAAAAATTGACCGGTAGAGAGGTGATGGTAGACGGTGTTTATAGGTTCGGTCCTTTTGATCTAGGACTTCCTTCCACGGCGATGGTTGCTACATAGACACGTTGGTTCTATGGGGTCTTTGCACGACGACTTCCCGACTGTCTATTACAATAAGATTTGTCCGGCTCCTATGAGGGATGGGCGATGACGACAGCGTGCTTTCGGCTTGCTCCAATGCTTGTCGTTGTCGCTAAGTGGTCCATGCACATGGTTGTAATTTTTATTACCTCTGTTATATTTTTACTGCCATGATTGAAGATGGATAGATTGAAAGTTTCTTGTAAAAAAAATGGTAGTCCGGGTTGAGTCGAGGATTCCCCCTCCCCCCCCCACACACACACATATTATACACGGCGTAACATGGAAGAATTATAGACCAGGTCTCTAAGGGAAGGTTTACAACATGGACACAAATTTAGAAAGAAGAGTGATAGATGGACATACATTGATTTTTTTTCCTTTTGACATGAGGTTTATCTTCATATATATGCTTATCGCAGATCATTTGGCTTTTAACAATTTAGATACATGTAGTTATAAAAGCAATGGACATGATCTGCATTCGATATCCAAAATGGCACATAAAGAATGGATGGAATTAGTAAGATCAAGATCCTAATCAGTGGCACTTGTATATAAAATGCAACGCACACAACAAAAGTTGTTGAGATCATGACCCTAATGAGTAACACTTACATATAAAATGGAACAAAACTAAAGTTACCGAGACCATGGTCCTAATGAGTGGCACTTTCATATAAAACTAAGCACAACAAAAGTTAATCCTACACACAACTGACTTTGCACTACATGTGTTGCCATGTCAATGTTCATAGCCGATGGGAGCATGACCAACTGCCAAGTGAAAATCTTTGGTCTTCAAGCAAGGGCAAAGACGCCGGCCACAACAGCTTGGCGTGAGGTTAGCCAGTCCTCCCCTGACTAGCTTGTCGTACATGGATCGCACATAGAAATGGCCCGAGTCGTCCAAAAAGCAACGTTTGGGAAAACGTTTGGGGCATCAATGTACATAGATCGTACATGGATCCCATGGGAAAACGTTTGGGGCATCAAGGGCGAAACAGAAGCTTAGCTCAAGAAGCAACGCGTCCCAGCGAGCAACGGGGCAAGTGCTGACATTGCCTCCACCTAAAACCAAGTGGACTGTTCATAGTTTAGCTACATGTAGATAGAAAAAGAAATGGACAGGATCTACATTGGATATCCAAAACGGCACATAAAGATTGGATGTAGTTACTGAGATTGTGATATCCTACTCAGTGACACTTGTATATAATATGAAACCCAACAAAAGTTACTAAGATCATGATCCTAATGAGTGACAATTACATATATAAGAAATAAAACGCAACAAAGGCTAGTCATAACATGAGTGACTTCACACTACATCGCTTCCCAATTAAGCCGGCCCCATGCATGGAGACGGCTTTTGAATTTGAGCACCCCATGGCTGACCCCCGGTAGCCGGTGAGGCCAATTAACCTACAGATTGGCCAGCCCTTTCCGTTTCCATCAAGTGCTTTCCTCTTTGGTTCGTGCAGCGCCAACGTAAAGCAATATCATAGTATATATCCTTTGCATGTGTAAATGTGCACCCATAACTGTCCGTAATTCCATAGTACTCCCTCCATTCCACAATGTAGTGCCTATAGTTTTTTTAAAAGTAAAACATCACAAAGTTCGATCAAGTTTATTGAAAAAATATCAACAATAATATACAAAGTAAATATAACATGAAAGTAGATCTTATGTTTTATGCTATCATCACTAGTAGAAAAAGGATTTTTAATACCAGTTCGTAAGGACCTGTAGTACCGGTTCTAGAACCGGCACTAAGGGGTGAGGACTAAAGGTCCCTCATTTAGTCCTGGTTCAACACGAACCGGGACCAAAGGCCCACCACGTGGCAGGAGGCGCGTCGTGGTCTGGGGGACTTTTTTTTAAAATAAAGGAAAAAAGCCCGCCTACTGGGCCGGCACGGCCTACATACGACTAGAAACCCAACCTCCAGTTGGGCCAGGATGCAGGCCCGTACGGCCCAGTAGGCCCTACAGGGCAGAAGACTTGCAAATAAGCCCACAAAGGCCTGCTTAGAGTGGAGCTCGACACGGTAGCCGCGGCGGGGCTTATAAACCGGTGCGAGCTCCTCTCAACTAGCGAGATGGGACTAAACATTGTGCACTGCGGGTGGCAGCACACCACCTTTAGTACCAGTTGGTGGCTCTAACCGGTACTAAAGGGGGGTCTTTAGTACCGGTTGGTGGCTCCAACCGGTACTAAAGGGGGGTCTTTAGTACCGGTTGGAGCCACCAACCGGTACTATAAGTCACAAATGAACCGGGACTAATGGTACCATTAGTGCCGGTTCATTTACAAACCGGGAATAATATGTCTCATGTAAAGTAGTTTTTCTACTAGTGCATATGGATTTGGTATTATATATGTACATACCTTTTTCTACTTATTAATTAGTCAAAATTGATAAATATGAACTTCCCAATAAAAATTATAGACACTACATTATAGAACGGGGCAGTATGATTGATGTGATGCCTCCCGTGTCGGGATCGAGTGAGGCGGGTCACCCAACGACGCCGAGGCGCTTCTCCTGGATCTGGGTCGCGATGGCGCGGGAGATCACCTTCGGCAACAGCGCAAGGGGCGGCGGATCATCTTCGGCAACAGCGCAAGTGGCGGCGTGGTGGTGGGCGAAGGCAGCGCTGCATGGCGACGTGGAAGAGCAATGGTGCTTGCCGATTGACGAGTCCGCACGGTCATGGCTGCAATGGCCAGCGGCTCAATCACTACTGGAATCAGCTTCTTTGCCGTCCGCTGGGTCTTTGCCGTCAGCTTGCCGTCCGCTTCCACAAAGCGGACGGCAAAGAAAGGGCAGATGGCAAAAATGATATTTGTCGTCAGCTGCTTCTTTGCCGTCGGCCAGCTAACGGCAAAGAGCTATAAGGTAGACGGCAAAGAGCCAGGTGGGCCCCATAGGGCACGGCGTGGCTAGGTCAGATTCTTTGTCGTCCGCTAGCGGACGACAAAAAAGGTGATTACTTTGCCGTCTGCTGGCGGACGGCAAAAGAGGTGATTACTTTGCCGTCTGCTGGCGGATGGCAATGTTAGTCCTTTGCCGTCTGCTTGCGGACGGCAAAGAGGAGACGTGGGCCAGCCCTAACGGTGGCCCTCGTTGCCGTCTACTAACGGACGGCAAAGAAGGCCCACTTAACGGGCTGAGCCGTCTCCCCCCCCCCCTCTCTCTTTCTCTCTCTCCCTCCCTCCCGTGCGCCCGCCTTTCTC
>NC_041390.1:9061338-9076312 GCF_002162155.2 Triticum dicoccoides
GTCATCGGAGTGGCCTGCGCCGGGCCGCCCCGGTGCCGGACCCCTCCCAGAGGTCCCTGCGCCGCCCCGCCCCGATGCCGTCCTCCTCCCCGCGGCCCCTGCGCCGCCCCGCCCAACCGGTCGACCTCGCCGGAGCAAGAGGTAATTTTTTCTGTTTTTTTCTTGTTTTTTTGTTCTCTATTTTCTTGATTTGTTTTAGGTTAGTGCTAGGTTTAATTAGGTGTAGTTTTGAGTTTTTAGGTTTAGGTGTAGTTTTGAGTTTTTAGGTTTAGGTTAGTGCTCGGTTTAAGAAGAGGAAAAAGGAGAAGAAGAAGAAGAAGAAGAAGAATACTTGCTATGTTACTCATCTTTCGATTTAAATATGCAGGTATTTCGTTGCTGCAAGGGTCTAGTGTTCGACGAGCTCCGCCCCTGCGTTCGTTGGTGAGCACAAATGACATCTCCTCCTCCTCCCCCCTTCATTTGCTTTGTTTCGGTCTTCGTGCCGATGAAACTTGCTAGCTATAGGTGTCAATCATCAGTATGCGTAACCACTATGCGTCTCCCGTTCGAAAGGGTTACATCGAATTGTCCAACGTTATCCATGGACAGCCTGAGTATGTGTAGATTGGGTTCGTTTTCCCATATGCGCAGCTCTGGATCCGATGCAGAATTTCGTCAGTGCTTCCCTGTTGTTCTCCGGGTACACATTCTCTCTGCTTATTGCCGAGATGTGTATCAGGAGAACAGAGGGGAGGTGCTGCCGAAATTTTGCGTCGGATCCGGAGCAGAGCATGGGAAAACGAACCCGATCTACACATACTCGGGTGGGATTAGGACCTATCTTTACCTATTAGCGTGTAGGTTGCATGGACGTCATAAAACTAACAAACTCCATTAACTGATGGATGTGGTTTGCTTAATTATGTATATATTTCTTGTGTGTCCAATAGGAAGTCAATATGAGTGATCGTGCATGAATGTACACCGGTTACACTAGTCAGAAAGTTTGGACCGAGGAATGGTTAACAAAAACCAAGGGGTTTGTTAGAGCCGCATTTGCAAATGGCCAGGAATTTAGCTGGTGCCCCTGTGCCCGTTGTGACAACTATAAAAAGAGGGACGAGCTTGAAATGAGTAAAGACCTGCAGAAGTTTGGTTTTATGCCTGGTTACACGGTCTGGACATTACATGGTGAGTCTGCCCAACGTGCCAGAGCCGAGGTTCGTCATCGCACTGACGAGCATGGTACCGGGACCGCAGACATGATGCAAGACTTTGACGATGCTCGGGTCTCGGACGAGGAGATGGAGTAATCTGCAAAGGCCTTCACTGAAATGTTGGAGTCCACAAAATGTCGTCTCCACGAGCACACTGAGCTTTGTCAACTGGATGCCATCTCACAAATAATGGCTTTGAAGGCTCAATTCAACTTGGGCAGAGAATGCTACGACGCGATGATGACAGTATTCGGCTGATTTCTACCCAAAGGCCATGTGCTACCTCCAAACCTGTACCAGTCAGACAAAATCCTCCGCGCTCTTAAGATGCCCTATGAGAAGATACATGCCTGTGAGAAAGGATGTGTCTTATTTAGGCTTCAGTATGAGGACTTGAACTATTGTCCCATTTGCAATTCTTCCAGGTATGTTGTGGTAGACAACGGTATGGGTGAGAAGACGCAGACCAAAATACCCGTTAATGTTCTTCGGTATATGCCAATCGTACCAAGACTTCAACGTCTTTTCATGGTCGAAGAGACGGCCAGATAGATGACATGGCACAAAACGGGCAAAAGAACCGAACTAGATGCAGATGAGAATGTGATGATGGTGCACACATTGTTGGGGAACGTAGTAATTTCAAAAAAAAATTCCTACGCACACGCAGGATCATGGTGATGCATAGCAACCAGAGGGGAGAGTGTTGTCTACGTACCCTTATAGATCGTTCGCGGAAGTGTTATAACAACGCGGTTGATGTAGTCGTACATCTTCACGATCCGACCAATCCAAGTACCAAAAGCACGGCACCTCCGAGTTCTACACATGTTCGGCTCGGTGACGTCCTCGCCTTCTCGATCCAGCAAGAGGGGCGAAGTAGTAGATGAGTTCGGGCAACACGACGGCGTGGTGACGGTGTTGGTGAAGAACAATCTCCACAGGGCTTCGCCTAAGCACTATGAAAACTATGACGGAGGATAAACTAGAGGGGTCGAAACTTGGAGTAAAAGCCTCCACATATCAATATTTACTTCAGGACCATTCCGGAGTTCCCCGTCATATCCGTGATCTCATCCGAAACTCCGAACAACATTCGATCACCAACATACATAACTCATAGTACTATATCGTCAACGAACGTTAAGCGTGCGGACCCTACGGGTTCGAGAATTATGTAGACATGACCGAGACACCTCTCTGGCCAATAACCAATAGCGGGACCTGGATTCCCATATTGGCTCTTACATATTTTACGAAGATCTTTATCGGCCAGACCGCATAACAACATACGTTGTTCCCTTTGTCATCGGTATGTTACTTGCCCGAGATTCGATCATCGATATCTTAATACCTAGTTCAATCTTGTTACCGGCAAGTCTCTTTACTCGTTCTGTAATACATCATCCCGCAACTAACTCATTAGTTGCAATGCTTGCAAGGCTTATAGTGATGTCCATTACCGAGTGGGCCCAGAGATACCTCTCCGACAATCGGAGTGACAAATCCTAATCTCGAAATACGCCAACCCAACAAGTACCTTTGGAGACACCTGTAGAGCACCTTTAAGTGTTCCTCCGGTAAACGGGAGTTGCATAATCTCATAGTCATAGGAACATGTATAAGTCATGAAGAAAGCAATAGCAACAAAGTAAACGATCAAGTGCTAAGCTAACGGAATGGGTCAAGTCAATCACATCATTCTCCTAATGATGTGATCCCGTTAATCAAATAACAACTCATGTCTATGGTTAGGAAACTTAACCATCTTTGATCAATGAGCTAGTCAAGTAGAGGCATACTAGTGACACTCTGTTTGTCTGTGTATTCACACATGTATTATGTTTCCGGTTAATACAATTCTAGCATGAATAATAAACATTTATCATGAAATAAGGAAATAAATAATAACTTTATTCTTGCCTCTAGGGCATATTTCCTTCAATCTCCCACTTGCACTAGAGTCAATAATCTAGATCACATCGCCATGTGATTTAACACTAATAGTTCACATTACCATGTGATTAACACCCATAGTTCACATCGCCATGTGACCAACACTCAAAGGGTTTACTAGAGTCAGTAATCTAGTTCACATCGCCATGTGATTAACACCCAAAGAGTACTAAGGTGTGATCATTTTTTGCTTGTGAGAGAAGTTTAGTCTAGTAGTCTCCTACATTCAGATCCATATGTATTTTACAAATTTCTATGTCAACAATGCTCTGCACGGAGCTACTCTAGCTAATTGCTCCCACTTTCAAAATGTATCCAGATTGAGACTTAGAGTCATCTGGATTAGTGTCAAAATTTGCAACGACGTAACCCTTTACGACGAACCTTTTGTCACCTCCATAATCGAGAAACATATTGATAATCCACAAGTATAGGAGATCGCAACAGTTTTCGAGGGCAAAGTACTCAACCCAAATTTATTGATTCGACACAAGGGGAGCCAAAGAATACTCTCAAGTATTAGCAGCTGAGTTGTCAATTCAACCACACCTGAAAACTTAGTATCTACAGCAAAGTATTTAGTAGAAAAGTAATATGATAGTAGTGGTAACGGTAACAAAAGGTAACAATAGTAAAAGTAATGTTTTTGGTATTTTGTAGTAATGATAGCAATAACAACAGAAAAGTAAATAAGCGAAGAGCAATATGTGGAAAGCTCGTAGGCAATGGATCAGTGATGGAGAATTATGCCGGATGCGGTTCATCATGTAACAGTCATAACCTAGGGTGACACAGAACTAGCTCCAGTTCATTGATATAATGTAGGCATGTATTCCGAACATAGTCATACGTGCTTATGGAAAAGAACTTGCATGACATCTTTTGTCCTACCCTCCCGTGGCAGTGGGGTCCTTACAGAAACTAAGGGATATTAAGGCCTCCTTTTAATAGAGAACCGGAACAAAGCATTAACACATAGTGAACACATGAACTCCTCAAACTACGGTCATCACCGGTAAGTATCCTGATTATTGTCACTTCGGGGTTAATGGATCATAACACATAATAGGTGACTATAGACTTGCAAGATAGGATGAAGAACACTCATATATTGATGACAACATAATAGGTTCAGATCTGAAATCATGGCACTCGGGCCCTAGTGACAAGCATTAAGCATAGCAAAGTCATAGCAACATCAATCTCTGAACATAGTGGATATTAGGGATCAAACCCTAACAAAACTAACTCGATTACATGATAGATCTCATCCAACCCATCACCGTGCAGCAAGCCTACGATGGAATTACTCACGCACGGCGGTGAGCATCATGAAATTGGTGATGGAGGATGGTTGATGATGACGATGGTGACGGATTCCCCTCTTCGGAGCCCCGAACGGACTCCAGATCAGCTCTCCCGAGAGGTTTTAGGGCTTGGCAGCGGCTCCGTATCGTAAAACGCGATGAATTCTTCTCTCTGATTTTTTTTCTCCCTGAAACACAATATATAGAGTTGGAGTTGGAGTCAGAGAGGCACCAGGGGGCCCACGAGGTAGGGGGCGCGCCCCCACTCTCATGGACATGTGGTGCCCCCCTGGCCTTCATCTTTTGCATGTATTTTTTATATTTTCCAAAAAGTTACTCCGTGAAGTTTCAGGTCATTCCGAGAACGTTTGTTTCTGCACATAAATAACACCATGGTAATTCTGCTGAAAACAGCATCCGTCCGAGTTAGTTCCATTCAAATCATGCAAGTTAGAGTCCAAAACAAGGGCAAAAGTGTTTGGAAAAGTAGATACGATGGAGACGTATCAACTCCCCCAAGCTTAAACCTTTGCTTGTCCTCAAGCAATTCAGTTGACAAACTGAAAGTGATAAAGAAAAACTTTTATAAACTCCGTTTGCTCTTGTTGTTGTAAATATGTAAAGCCAGCATTCAAGTTTTCAGCAAAGATTATAACTAACCACATTCGCAATAACGCTTAGGTCTCAAGTTTACTCATATCTAGCATAATCAACTAGCGAGCAATAATAATAAATCTCGGATGACAACAGTTTCTCAAAATAATCATAATATGATATAACAAGGTGGTATCTCGCTAGCCCTTTCTGAGACCGCAAAACATAAATGCAGAGCACCTTTAAAGACCAAGGACTGACTAGACATTGTAATTCATGGTAAAAGAAATCCAGTCAAGTCATATTCAACGTAAATTAATAGTAATGAATGCAAATGACAGCGGTGCTATCCAACTGGTGCTTTTTAATAAGAGGATGACGACTCAACATGAAAGTAAATAGATAGGCCCTTCGCAGAGGGAAGCAGGGATTTGTAGAGGTGCCAAAGCTCAGTTTTTAAATAGAGGTGAATAATATTTTGAGCGGTATACTTTCATTGTCAACATAACAACCAAGAGATGGCGATATCTACCATGCTACACACATTATAGGCGGTTCCCAAATAGAATGGTAAAGTTTATACTCCCCCTTCCACCAACAAGCATCAATCCATGGCTTGCTCGAAACAACAAGTGCCTCCAACTAACAAGAGTCCCAGGGGGGAGTTTTGTTTGCAATTATTTAGATTTAGTTTGCATAAAGCATGGGACTGGGCATCCCGGTGACCAGCCATTTATCTCGTGAGTGAGGAGCGGAGTCCACTCTCTTGAGAACAACCCGCCTAACATGGAAGATACAAACAACCCTAGTTGATACATGAGCTATTCGAGCATACAAAACAGGATATTTATTGGAAGGTTTAGAGTTTGGCACATACAAATTTACTTGGAACGGCAGGTAGATACCGTATATAGGTAGGTATAGTGGACTCATGTGGAATAACTTTGGGGTTTAAGGGATTGGATGCACAAGCAGTATTCCCGCTTAGTACAGGTGAAGTCTAGCAAAAGACTGGGAAGCGACCAGCTAGAGAGCGACAACAGTCATGAACATGCATTAAAATTAATCAACATCGAATGCAAGCATGAGTAGGATATAATCCACCATGAACATAAATATCATGAAGGCTATGTTGATTTTGTTTCAACTACATGCGTGAACATGCGCAAGTCAAGTCACTTAAATCATTCAGAGGAGGATACCACCCTATCATACCACATCATAACCATCTCAATAGCATGTTGGCACGCAAGGTAAACCATTATGACTTATAGCTAATCAAGCATGGCACAAGGGACTATGATCTCTAGTTGTCATTGCAAACATGTTTATTCATAATAGGTTGAATCAGGAACGATGAACTAATCATATTTACAAAAACAAAAGAGGTCAAGTTCATACCAGCTTTTCTCATCTCAGTCAGTCCATCATATATCGTCATAATTGCCTTTCACTTGCACGATCGAATGATGTGAATAATAATGCGTGTGCATTGGACTAAGCTGGAATCTGCAAGCATTCAATAAACAGGAGAAGACAAGGCAATATGGGCTCTTTTGTCAGAACAACAAGTATGCATACAAGAGCCACTTCAACAATTTAATTATGGTCTTCTCCGATCGACCCCCCAAAAAAAGAAAAGAAATAAAACTATTTACACGGGAGAGCTCCCAACAAGTAAAAGAGGAACATGAAATCTTTTTGGGTTTTCTTTTCAATTACTACTACAGGCATGGAAAGTAAACTAATTAAAAGCTACAACTAATTTTTTTGGTTTTTCTTAAGGTTTATTAAACACACAGGAAGAAGGCATAAAAAGGAAAATAAACTAGCATGGATGATACAATGAAAAAGTATGAGCATCGACATCTAGCAATGAGTGTGTGAACATAAATGTAATATCGGTGAGAAATACGTACTCCCCCAAGCTTAGGCTTTTGGCCTAACTTGGTTTATGGCCACGGCTAGCCTGGCGGATATCCATAATAATAGTTGGGGTCGTAGTAAGAAGAAGAAGAAGACTCCGATTGCCACTGGCTGGCAATCATCTCCGAATCCCACTGGTAATTAGACTGTCGTGAAGGATTAACTTGTGGTTCCGGCTCTGGCTCCATGGCTGGTGCAGGGTTCCGGTAGGCGTGAATAGCCTTTAACGGAACAATGTACTGGCTGATCGCATTGGTCGTGGAGGAAAGCGGTGAGGCCTGCATTCTTAGCCAATTCATGAAAATCTTCATAAATCCCGAATGCTCTCAAGAAATCTTCGGAAGGCTATTCACACGACCGAACCTCCGCGGTACGAGGCAGATTATACTTAGGCTTCGGTGCCTTTTCCTTTGAGCTTCGGCTCGATGAGCCCCTCAAAAGTCTCTTCATCATTGTCTGAAAAATTCTGAAATTTTTAGTAACTTCAAAATAAAAGTAAACCAAACTCAATAATATTGATAGCAATTACTCCTACAAGTGCCTAGGGCCTATATCATGCATCAAAACTACTTTTGACCATATAAATTTGACATGCAAGCTCAATAACAGGGTCACCTAAGCAGCAAAAATTTGCAATGAATAAAGCACTAGAACAAAAACTAATTGGACCAACGGAGGAGTCACATACCAAGGAACAATCTCCCCACAGTTTTGTGAGAGGTGCTTTGAGCAAGGAGATCGAAAATGGCAGCAAAACGAGCTTGGACTCGGGTTTGAGCTAGTTATTCATGTTTGGGGGAGGAAGAAGGAGTGTGTGGGTGAAAGGATAAGTGGAGGAGGGCCACCGTGGGCCCACGAGGCAGGGGGCGCGCCCTCCACCCTCGTGGGCAGGTGGTTGACCCCCCCTGTTGTGTTCTCAGTGCCAAATATTCTCAAATATTCTAGAAAAAATCATATTTAAATTTCAGGGCATTTGGAGAACTTTTATTTTCAGGGTATTTTTATATTGCACGGATAATCAAATAACAGACAGAAAATATTTTTTTATTTTATTTAATATAAATATCAGAAAGTAAAAGTGGGGTACAGAAGGTTGTGCCTTCTAGTTTCATCCATCTCATGCTCATCAAAAGGAATCCACAAACAAGGTTGATCAAGTCTTGTTAACGAACTCATTCCGAATAACATGGAATCAGAGAAATTTCGAATAACACTATGTTACCTCAATGGGGATATGCACATCCCCAATAATAAGAATATCATATTTCTTCTTGACAGTAGGAAGAGGAAATTCAAAACCTCCAAATATAATCGATGGAATTTTTCCAATAGAGTTGATACTATGAACTTGAGGTTGTTTCCTCAGAAAGTGTACCGTGTGCTCATTACCATTAACATGAAAAGTGACATTGCCTTTAGTGCAATCAATAACAGCCCCTACAGTATTCAAAAAGGGTCTTCCAAGAATAATAGACATAATATTGTCCTCGGGAATATCAAGAATAACAAAGTCCGTTAAAATAGTAACGTTTGCAACTACAACAGGCACATCCTCACAAATACCGACAGGTATAGCAGTTGATTTATCAGCCATTTGCAAAGATATTTTAGTAGGTGTCAACTTATTCAAATCAAGTCTATGATATAAAGAGAGAGGCATAACACTAACACCCGCTCCAAGATCACATAAAGCAGTTTTAACATAGTTTCTTTTAATGGAGCATGGTATAGTTGGTACATTGGGATCTCCAAGTTTCTTTGGTATTCCACCCTTAAAAGTATAATTAGAAAGCATGGTGGAAATTTCAGCTTCCTGTATCTTTCCTTTATTTGTAACAATTTCTTTCATATACTTAGCATAAGGATTCATTTTGAGCATATCAGTTAATCGCATACGCAAAAAGATGGGTCTAATCATTTCAGCAAAGCGCTCAAAATCCTCATCATCCTTTTTCTTGGATGGTTTAGGAGGAAAAGGCATGGGTTTCTGAACCCATGGTTCTCTTTCTTTACCATGTTTCCTAGCAACAAAGTCTTTCTTATCATAACATTGATTCTTTGATTGTGGGTTATGAAGATCAATAGCAGGTTCAATTTCTATATCATTATCATTACTAGGTTGAGCATCATCATGAATATTATTATTAGCATTGTCACTAGTTTCAGGTTCATTACCAGCTTGAGTTTCAGCATCAGAAGTAGAAATATCATTTGGATTCTCAGGTGGTTCAATAACAGGTTCACTAGAAGCATGCAAAGTCCTATCATTTTTCTTTTTCTTCCTTTTAGAAGGACTAGGTGCATCTATATTATTTCTCTGAGAATCTTGCTCAATTCTCTTAGGGTGGCCTTCAGGATACAAAGGTTCCTGAGTCATTTTACCACCTCTAGTCATAACTCTAACAACATTATCATTATCTTTACTATTCAATTCATTGAGCAAATCATTTTGAGCTTTAAGTACTTGTTCTACTTGAGTGGTAACCATAGAAGCATGTTTACCAATAAGTTTAAGTTCACCTTTGATATTAGCCATATAATCACCCAAGTGTTTAAGCATATTTGAATTGTATTTCAATTGTCTACCAAAATAAGCATTAAAGTCTTCTTGCTTAGCCATAAATTTATCAATCTCATCTAAGCATGGGCTAGCAAACTTAGTAAATGGGATTTCAGCTTTATCATATCTAAAGAGAGAATTTACCTTTATTACCTGTGTCGGGTTATCAAGACCATGAGTTTCTTCAATAGGTAAAGGATTAAGATCATATATTTCTTCAATAGGAGGTAAATTCTTAACATCTTCAGCTTTAATACCTTTTTCTTTCATAGATTTCTTTGCCTCTTGCATATCTTCAGGACTGAGAAATAGAATACCCCTCTTCTTCGGAGTAGGTTTAGGAATAGGCTCAGGAATTGGCTCCGGAGGTGTCCAATTATTTTCATTTGTCAACATATTATTCAATAGAATTTCAGCTTCATTCGGCGTTCTTTCCCTGAAAACAGAACCAGCACAACTATCCAGGTAACCTCTGGAAGCATCAGTTAGTCCATTATAAAAGATATCAAGTATTTCATTTTTCTTAAGAGGATGATCAGGCAAAGCATTAAGTAATTGGAGAAGCCTCCCCCAAGCTTGTGGGAGACTCTCTTCTTCAATTTGCACAAAATTATATATATCCCTTAAAGCAGCTTGTTTCTTATGAGCAGGGAAATATTTAGCAGAGAAGTAATAAATCATATCCTGGGGACTACGCACACAACCAGGATCAAGAGAATTAAACCATATCTTAGCATCACCCTTTAATGAGAATGGAAATATTTTAAGGATATAAAAGTAACGAGTTCTCTCATCAGTAGTGAACAGGGTGGCTATATCATTTAATTTAGTAAGATGTGCCACAATAGTTTCAGATTCATATCCATGAAAAGGATTAGATTCAACCAAAGTAATTATCAGGATCAACAGAGAATTCATAATCCTTATCGGTAACACAGATAGGTGAAGTAGCAAAAGCAGAGTCAGGTTTCATTCTAGCATTTAGAGATTGCTTATTCCACTTAGCTAATAACCTCTTAAGTTCATATCTATCTTTGCAAGCTAAAATAGATAAAGATGCTTTTTGATCAAAAACATAACCCTCAGGAATAACAAGTGATTCTTCATCATCACTGTCGGTGTCAAAACCGGCGGATCTCCGGTATGGGGTCCCGAACTATGCGTCTAAGGCGGATGGTAACAGGAGGCAGGGACATGATGTTTTACCCAGGTTCGGGCCCTCTTGATGGAGGTAAAACCCTACGTCCTGCTTGATTTATTCTTGATGATATGAGTACTACAAGAGTTGATCTACCACGAGACCGGAGAGGCTAAACCCTAGAAGCTAGCCTATGGTATGATTGTATGTTGTCCTACGGACTAAAAACCCTCTGGTTTATATAGACACCGGAGGGGGCTAGGGTTACACAAGGTCGGTTACAAAGGAGGAGATATCCATATCCGTATTGCCTAGCTTGCGTTCCACGCCAAGTAGAGTCCTATCTGGACACGGGACGAAGTCTTCAATCATGTATCTTTATAGTCCAACAGTCCAGCCAAAGGATATAGTCCGCTGTCCGGAGACCCCCTATTCCAGGACTCCCTCAGTAGCCCCTGAACTAGGCTTCAATGACAATGAGTCTGGCGCGCAGTGTTGTCTTCGGCATTGCAAGGCGGGTTCCTCCTCTGGATACACCACAGAAGAGTTTTAATAAAAGGATAATGTTCGACCCTGCAAAATACGTTCCACATACCACCGTAGAGAGAATAATATTTCCACAAATCTAATCCGCTGACACATTTTGGCAACATGACATCATGCCATGGCTCGATGATTATTCGAACCGTTTTTCTTTAACTAGCCCCGCACATAACACGAGGCAGTTTGTTGACACGTCTTGTCAAAGCAGAGATCGTGTCCCCCTTATTACGGGATTCTCATCAATACGGTCATGGGTAACCCAACCGCGCCTAGGACTCCTAGATTTTAGGTAAGTCCCAAACGGCCACGAGGAGGACGCTTGATATTCACCCTCTTTATATAGGGACAAGGCTTTTACTTTTTTTCCTCCGGCGCTCAATTGAATCCTTCCCCTGCCTCGAGTTCTAACACCCAAAGCCCAGGTCAGGTGCTTCAGACCTTCACTACAAGAAATATGTCAACTTGTGACCACCACTATTGGTCACTGAAAGGTCACAAATTTCCATTTGCGACCTTTTTGTGACCAAAAACAGAAGGTCAAAAGCTGGCGGTCATAAACTGACTATAGCGACCTTTCTTCTGGAATGGTTGAAGACGTTTACGACCAAAATATGTCCACTATGGCGTTTTGGTCACTAGCAACCTCCCCAGGCCACGTAGGCATCCAGCGTGGCAAGCTGATGTGGCACAAGATTCAGCCCGGTCCAATTCAATTTTCTACATGGGCCTAGCCCATTAATTCAGCCTTTCTATATTTTTTTCTGTCAATTTTTGGTCGACTTCATGGGCCTGGCCCAACATTGCAGCCTTTTTTATTATTGGGCCTTGGCCTTTTCGTCTAAATAATTATATTTTCCTTTTTTTATTAAATGGGTCCACCAGTCAGATGGGTCCCAGTTGTCAGGTTTGAGTCTGGTAAGTGAGTCCCATCTATCAGGCTCATATTCTTCATATTTCAACTAGTATTTAACTTGGCAGACAAAAGCACACATGATATTAAAAATAAGAGCAACCAGATCAAGTTGCCAATACATATGACCATGTGTAATATAGTACTTTACAAGATCTACATGTGTAACGAGCTCTACAAGTGTGATACAATACTACTTTACAAGAAAATGATGACATGCCGGACTCGCTGGACAACCATAGTCAAGGCTGGGAACAAACAAAACGGCAACATGGCTTCCTCTGTCAGGGCTGCCAGTGCTGCTCCTTCCCCGCCGCCGCCGCACAAGTGAATTTCCTGCACAAGTGAAATTGGACTGAATCTGTAAACTTGTTTATACTCCTGGACTGTGTTTGGAATGAATTTGGAGTACAAGGAAACCAAAACAATATCTGGACTATGTTTGGACTAAATTTGGAGTACTCCTGGACTGAATTTAACTGAAACAATGATCAGGACAATGAACAGTACACAAAACATTATAGTCCAGAACCATATGTGACGGATGGTACCCCAACATTACACAAAGGATGGTCAATGATCAAGACTAGTGTGCAATGATATATACCTTTGGTGACCGGGCTAGAATAATGGACCATAGCCTGAGGATCACGACGTTCATCGTCTTGACGTACTCGTGCACCTTCTTCATGATGTGCTGTGCCTCCACTATACTCTCCATCGTCATCTTGTCCGAGGACTTGTCGATGATCACCTCTGAGCATATCTCACCTATCTTTCTCTGCTTGGCCCGGACCATCGCGCCCACCGCTAGTAGCAAGGATGCTGCCAGTGCATAACCGACCCACTCGCTGCAATAGAAAAGATGAAACTTGCATATTATTCCAAGTCCCATTTTCAACTTGAGTACACACAAATATGTAACCAGGATTCAATGAAAATGATGCTTATAATCTTAATGATGCACTAAGCAGACTAACGGAAATATATATGGGAGGTATTCAGAAACATGTTTAATGGAAATATCCAGCTTGGAGATATTCAGAAGCATGATACTCCTAATCATGTACTTATGCTGAGAATATTTATGCTTGCATGTTCAGAATATATGCTCTACTCAGCTTTACTAAGAAATATTGTTAAATCTTGACAAGTTAAATCTTGTTCGGTCTTGTTAAATACTCCAAGCAACTAATCCTACTGCGACTGCATCTTGAGTATAGTTACTCCAAGCAACTCTCTCGGACGAGTACTAACTAGAAAGAGCACCATGGGGACGGGGAGGGTTGGATGGAAATCTCACCAGGATGAGGTCGAAGATGAACCAGGAGGTGCCGAAGAGGAACACGAACAGGGACAGCAGGAACGGCATGAACTCCAGCCCTCTTCGACCAACCTCTGCACAAGCACAACCACACGCATGTCTCATGATTCAGTAGTCAGTGCGTACACCAAACTGTTGACTGTGGATTTCAGAAATGTGTGCATGCATACCGTGAAGACGGTGATCCGTGAAGCTGATCATGACATTGACGCAGGGCACGGCGATGGCGCCAAGCTGCGATGCCGCCGCCGAGGACGACGAGGGAGAGGACCAGGACCCCCGCTCGCAGTCGGTGGTGGCGACCAGGAACATACAAAGAGTACAAGAACAAACAAAGCTCATGGTTACACTTAATTCACATTTTCTAACTCTCTTTTTACATGTATAAGATGCTAGAAATAAGATGTAGAGTTCTCAAAAAATAATCAGCATACTTGCATTTTGCAGTGCTACTGTGTGCACTGGACAACAATCATTTATGGACTTAATTCAAAACACTTGTAACATAACAGAAGCAGGGTGAACAGGGTACCGCATTTGATACCAACTAAGAACACTTATTACATAACAAGACAAGAGCAAAGTGAACTTAGTGTTGCAGTGTTGTTTAAGAGAGCGCCTCGTTCAATTTAAATTCACACCGAATGAGGCCAGAACCAACTTACATGATCTGGTATAAATCTACCAAATACCCTATTTCAGCAACATCACAGAACACATGAACTAAACCTAACATACAAGTGAGGTCACGGCCAATATACATGACCTAGTAAGGAACCAAGGACCTTCAGTAGAAACCACCAAAACCTCGGAACGATCCACAGAAACAATATTATTCTACCATTTGGTTAAAGCTAGAACACTGCGACGCTGCATACATCTCCCTATGCAGCAACTAAAATCAACTGTCTTCGCCATACACAAGACCAACACGGTACCAAAAATGATCTATTGCACAACCACGGCAGTTAATACCAGCCAGCACAGTTAAAGTTGCATCCACAGATCATGGCAACTGGAGAGAAGTGATATACCTCGTTGATGGCGAGCATCTGGCCGTTGGCCTTCTTCACCTTCTTGAGCTTCCTCAGGAAGTACCTGCGCGCAAACAACCAAACATTCAAACACATAAGCGCCGATGAAACCAGCGCGCGAGGAAGATCAAGGTCGGGGGAGGAGACTGACCAGAACTTGGACTTGGCGCGGACCTCGTTGGTGGCCCAGAGCTTCATGCGGTAGATCTTGGGCTGCTCATCGTCGGGGATCGGCAGCGCGCGACCCACCACCTGGTACTGGTGTAACTGCGCGCAAACACAGAGAGGTCAGCCACGATGGGGGTAAGATCGATGGCGTGGCGTATCTAGAGGACTGGGGGAGGACGGCGGGGCGGGAAAGAGAGAGAGAGGGAGGGAGGAGGAGCTTACCCTGTGGGCGACCATTCTGGCGAGCTCTTGAGACCAGAGTGCGGGGCGGCGAAGCGAGAGGCGAGGTTGGATACGTAGTGCTGGAGGAAGGAG
>NC_041390.1:9076901-9087623 GCF_002162155.2 Triticum dicoccoides
GCGATGCGGTGGGGAAGGAAGGGGTCGGGGTGGTGATGCGGCGAGGATGGGCGCGGGGAGGCCATGGATGCGGGGAGGTCGCCGCCGGCTGGTGGGATCGGGGGAGGGGAATCTGAGGGGGACGAGGGGATCTGCATCGGGGGAGAGGGGAGAGGAATAAAGAAAGAAAGAAAGAAAGGAGGCGGGGGGTGGATGGAAGATGCCAGCTAGGGTTTCGCCTCAGGTGGGGTTGGTGGGGGAGGCGAGGAGCGATGGCTACCGTTGGATCCGGGAAGATCCAATGGTGTTTTGTGCATGATCCGTGTGCCTTGCCCACGGACCAATCAGAACGCAATACAATATTATGACCAATTGAATTGGTCGTGATAAATTTAAAAATAAGATGTTAGATCATCTTAGCTATTTACTTGACCTGATACATTGGAAAAAAATGAAACAAATGAAAAACCTTCTCATCATGTCATCAAATGTGACCTAGTTTTTAGAAGAAAAAAATAACAAAATAGTAATAAGGAACTTTTCATTTTCTTTGCACGAAAATTCATTTTTCATTTTTCGAGTGCTCAAAATGAGTTTTTTTGTGAAGAACATACCAAATATTTGTTGCAAAATTGTATCAAATCATTTTTTCTAAAATACTAGACCATATTTAATGTAAAAATAACCAAATGGTTGGGTGTCAAAACTTTTAATCCACCTCTCGTGAAAAAGACAAATTTCCGCCGATTCAGCTGAAAGCGGGTCAAATTTGAACTACAGTTGCCTCATAGTTTGCTATTTATTTTTTCCAAAAATCATTTCTAGGTACATAAGTACGTATTTAATCAGAGAAACACCAAAAAAATTCCAAGACTCAACCACTAGCTAGGAACGGTCAAGCCCGCCGTTTTGACCGCATTTTGAAACGGGCATAAAAATTCAAAAAAATCAAAAAATTGGAAAACCTTCGCATTGTGTCATTATATGTGACCAAGTTTCTAGGAAAAATAATAAACTTCTAATATGGAAATTATTTTAGAAAAGTGTTCTCATAAATGAGCTATCATGTGTGAAGATTCATGGATTTCAACCCAAACGCTCAATCTCATGGTCACATTCATGGCATAGTTTGTTCAAATGATCTCATATTGTGCACAAGGGTGCATCTTGGAATTCCAAACAATGTTGCCAAAGGGAGTTTTCATTTTCTTTGCACGGAAAATTCATTTTCCATTTTTCGAGTGCCCGAAATGGGTTTTTTTTTGTGAAGGACCTACCATATATTTGTTGCAAAATTGTACCAAATCATTTTTATAAAATATTAGGACATATTTAATGCACAATTTACAAAATGGTTGGGTGCCAAAAGTTTTGATCCACCTCTGGTGAAAAAGACAAATTCCCGCCGATTCAGTTGGAAGCGGGTCAAATTTGAACTGCAGCTGCCTCATAGTTTGCTATTTATTTTTTCCAAAAATCATTTCTAGGTACATAAGTATCTATTTAATCAGAGAAACATCAAAAGTTTTCCAAGATTCAACCACTAGCTAGGAACGGTCAAGCCCGCCGTTTTGACCACATTTTGAAACGGGCATAAAAAATTCAAAAAAAATCAAAAAATTGGAAAACCTTCGCATTGTGTCATTATATGTGACCAAGTTTCCAGGAAAAATAATAAACTTGTTATACGGTAATTATTTTAAAAAAGTATTCTCAGAAATGAGCTATCAAGTGTGAAGATTCATGGCTTTCAAGCGAAATGATCAATCTTATGGCCACATTCATGGCATAGTTTGTTCAAATGATCTCATATTATGCACAAGGGTGCATATTGGAATGGCAAACAATGTTGCCTAAGGAAGTTTTCATTTTCTTTGGACGAAAAACCCATTTTCCATTTTCTGAGTGCCTGAAATGAGTTTTTTTTGTGAAGGACCTACCATATATTTGTTGCAAAATTGGATCTAATCAATTTTATAAAATACTAGGCCATATTTAATGCACAATTGACAAAATGGTTGGGTGTCAAAATTTTTGATCCACCTCTGGTGAAAAAGACAAATTCCCGTCGATTCAGTTGGAAGCGGGTCAAATTTGAACTGCAGCTGCCTCATAGTTTGCTCTTTATTTTTTCCAAAAATCATTTATAGGTAAATGAGTATATATTTAATCATAAATACATGGTTTGATGGCGAGACATCGAGGTTTGTATGGTGGCCGAGGGCCCCAACTCTAGAGCGCGTAAGTTCGCATGCCCGCCGCGTGGTCGCCGCATGACCGTGGTGTTGCCATGTGTTCTAGGCGGCCTAGGCATGTCTAGTGGGTTGGGCACTCCCCAGGTTGGGGCTAGGAAGAAAATTACAACATAAGATTCTCACGAGGAGACCGATCGATGCTCAAACATGAATTAGCAGCCAAGTGTTTGATTAGCGGTACGGGAAATGCACATGGCCAATGGGCGTGAGTTTTGGCTGAGGATGATCATCTACTAAGGAGAATGTCTTCACAAATTTTTAGCTCAAAAGGAGGATCCTAGGTGGTACTTGCTTTGCAAAGTACCACGCTGGACAAAAATATGAATGTTGAAGCTGGGCTCAAAATAATGAATGGAGTGAGCTGAAATTTTGTGGAGGATGGTTATTTGGGCATAGGAAAGCATTGTAGAAAATTGATACCACTTGGACATGCCAAAGTAGTACTTCCTTCACAATGCTCTTCTATGGACAAAAACTTGGGAAAACTAGTGAGAGAGATTGGATGAATGAAATGAGCTCAAAATTGGTGTAGGTAAGTTACTTAGGTACGGTCATGCGCTGGTAAATTTTCAGATCATTTGGGTAAGCCTAGCTAGTACTTACTTCACAAAGCTTCTCTCGAGGTAGAAACTTTGGAAATTTCCCGAGAAAGATTTACTAGGAAAATTGAGCTGAATATTATCATGTGGCAATGATTTGGGTATGGAAGAGTGCCCGAAAAGTTTGAGGGTAATAGGAGGGGTCTATATAACACTTGCTTTGCAACGTGCCAATTTGGCCATAAAATATAAATTGAACCTGGGCTCACATAGATGATTTGACTGAGCTGAAATTTGGAGGAGGGCGACAGTTTGGGCATATGAAGGAACTGTATAAATTTCATGTCATTTAGACATATAGAAATGGTACTTCCTTCACAATGCTTCTAGGCGGACAAAAACTTTGGAAATTTGCCGAGGAATATTTGCTACGCAAATGGAGCTGAATTTTGTCATGCAGTAATGATTTGGATAGGAAAGAGTGCCCAAAAATTCCGAGGGCAATCAAGAATATATAAATAGCACTTCCTTCATAAAGTGTTGTTGTGAACAGAATAGGAAAATGAATATTGTTGAATTAGTTTTGAACTAGGCAAGGAAGGATTTTTACATATTTGATGAAGATATGCCCCAAAGAATTTATGAGATTTTTTGGGAATTTTGGGAATGATAGAAATATAGGTTGCTTCACAACCTAGGGTAAAAACTGCCACATGGACATGACACATAGGCAAAACTGATGAGATGGCGCCTAGTCATCACAACCCACCATAATCTACAAGGCTATGACCATCTATATTGGTCATTAACAACTAGAAATAAGGCAGCGGACTAGCACTGTTTGCTTTGTGACCATTTCATGTAAGGAAACCTTTCTGACCAAAATGGTCGCAATGGTTTAGGGTTTGGAGCCCCCTGAACAGCTTTTGACCAATTGGTCTAAAATGGTCATAAATTTATGACCAATTCTTCAAGGGTCACTGACAGAAGGTCATAAGTTGACATATTTCTTGTAGTGCTTCAATCATGTCCGGATCCAGCCTCCAGGGCCGGTGGATGCCCTCCTCCATCACGGAAGAGGATTTCAAGAAGTTGAGGGAGGCAAGATACCTCACCGCCGAAGTTTCGCATCGGCTGCCTGCCCGAGGGCAGGTCGTCCCTACTCCTGAACCCAATGAAGACGTCGTGTTCATCTACCACTTCCTTCGAGGACTAGGCCTCACTCTGGATCCCTTCGTTAGGGGTTTGATGTTCTATTACGGGCTTGATTTCCACGATCTAGCCCCAGATTCCTTTCTCCACATCTCGGCATTTATTGTCATATGTGAGGCCTTCCTCCGCATTACCCCTCACTTTGGCCTGTGGCTCAATACCTTTGATGTGAAGCCGAAGACGGTCGAGGGGCAGTATGCAGCGTGCGGAGGTGCATTAATAAGCAAGATTGCTGGAGCTCCGTGGCCAAAGGGTTCCTTTCCAGAGGTGTTCGGATTATGGCAACGGGAGTGGTTCGACATCACTGCTCCCAGAAGTGCCAAGTGGGTAGCTTCTCCCGCCTTTCGCTCGGGCCCTCCACCACAACTGATGTCATGGATCAGCAGGGGGCTGAGCTAGGGTCCAGCCAAGGATGTGCCCATACTGCAGAGCTGCATCCGAGATCTCTTCGAGGGAGATTTTAGTTTGGTTATGGTAGTGCAAGTCATGCTGGTTCGTCAAGTCCAGCCTTGCAAACGTCGGCCCCTCCGCTTGTGGGAATTCAACCCGGAAGGACCGCGCGCTATTCAGAATTTCCTCGGCCTGACACACGAGGAGATGTACAAGTCGTTCTTCGGACCCCAAATAGAGTGTCCGGACACCTCTGAGGACGTGGGCCTGAGCAGCAACCGCACCGCGGCCCAAGTAAGTAATCCTCTAGTTGAACACACTCTCTTTCATTTATCACGACATCATTCTGAAGAATCGCTCTTTAACCAGGACTGGATAACAAAGGCGAAGATGATCCGGTGTTCGTCCCCCCTTCCTGAAGGCTTGGACAATCCGATGCTGGAAAAGATGCTCGAGCCAGCACCTTGCCCGGTGCCCTCAAAGGAAGATGAAGGGGGGAACAAAGAGGGCTATGGTCCAGGCCGGCTCAGCCCATTAGTCCCGGTTCAGTGTAGAACCGGGACCAATGTGGGCATTGGTCCCGGTTCGTGAGCCCCGGGGGCCGGCCGGGCCACGTGGGCCATTGGTCCCGGTTCGTCTGGACATTTTGGTCCCGGTTGGTGGGACGAACCGGGACCAATGGGCCTCGCTCCTGGCCCACCACCATTGGTCCCGGTTGGTGGCTTGAACCGGGACCAAAGGCTCCCCTTTAGTCCCGGTTCATGCCACCAACCGGGACCAATGAAGTGCCTATATATACCCCCTCGCGCAAGAGCAGAGCACAGTGCTCTGCTTTTTCTGGCCGAGGGAGAGAGGGCTTTGTGGTGCTCTAGCTCACCTCCTATGCACATGAGGTGTTCGATGGAATGCCCGAGCCACACTACTTAAGCTTTCACCTCTCGAAGCTCGACCTCCAAGCTGCATTTTCCTCGAGATTTGTCTAGATTTAGCGGTCCGTCACGCCCCGTCCCCGTCTTCACCGCCGTCGATCACCCACGCCGATCTCATCACCGACACCACCGTGGTGAGCCTCTTGTTCTTATCTTCTTTCTGAAAGGAAAACTATTCTTACTTGTATGTTTAGATAGATACTTGTATCATTTTCTTACATTTATTATTGCATCTTATATAGTGCGATGGTTTTGGTATCCGCCCCCGTCGGCCCTCGTCCTGTCTATGATTCGGATTTGGTATGTATATTATCTTTATAACTATTGGTTCATTTATTGTTTATGAAAATTATGCCGACCAACATGACATAAATTTTATTTATCTAGGATGTATGTGAATCGGAAATGCCAACCGACCCTATTGTCGAGAGGTTAAATTTAGTTGAAGAAGAAAACAATTTGTTGAAGGAAAAAATAAAAAAAATTGAGGAGGAGAAGATGATATTGGAGTTACATGTTGCGGATGTCGTCGATGATCACAAGATCAAGATGGATGCAATGCGCTTGAAGATTAGAAAGATTAGAAAATATGTCATTCATACCGAGGCTTGGTATCATTATGCCGTTGGATCAATTATTACCTTGGTTGCGATTATGATCGCATTTGTTTTCGCATTGAAATGTTTTACATAGTTTCAATGTATGGTTTAATTAATTAGATGCTCTGGAGAGCTATATGTTGTTAGATGAGAACTATGTATGCACTTTGGTTTTAATGTGATGATGAACTTCTATTAATTTGGACACTTAATTATATATAATGCACGCAGATGAACCGGCAATGGATGTACGGTGACAGACACACCCGCGAGTACATTAAGGGCGTGCATGAGTTTCTCGATGCGGCTGAGGCAAACAAGCAGAATGGTTTTATGTGTTGTCCATGCACTGAATGTGGGAATACGAGGTCTTACTCTAACCGGAAAATCCTTCACTCCCACCTGCTTTACAAGGGTTTCATGCCACACTATAATGTTTGGATGAGGCACGGAGAAATTGGGGTTATGATGGAAGACGGCGAAGAAGAAGACTACGATGACAACTATGTGCCCCTTGAATACGGTGATGCTGCAACGGGGGGAGCTGGTGAAGATCAAGAGGAACCAGACGATGTGCCCAATGATGCTGCCACGAGTGAAGCTGCTGAAGATCAAGAGGAACCAGACGATGTGCCCGATGATGATGATCTCCGCCGGGTCATTGTCGATGCAAGGACGCAATGCATTAGTCAAAAGGAGAAGCTGAAGTTCGATCGCATGTTAGAGGATCACAAAAAAGGGTTATACCCCAATTGCGAAGATGGCAACACAAAGCTCGGTACCGTACTGGAATTGCTGCAGTGGAAGGCAAAGAATGCTGTGGCTGACAAAGGATTTGAGAAGCTACTGAAAATATTGAAGAAGAAGCTTCCAAAGGATAACGAATTGCCCGACAGTACATACGCAGCAAAGAAGGTCGTATGCCCTCTAGGATTGGAGGTGGAGAAGATACATGCATGCCCTAATGACTGCATCCTCTACCGCGGTGCATACAAGGATCTGAACGCATGCCCGGTATGCGGTGCGTTGCGGTATAAGATCAAACGAGATGACCCTGGTGATGTTGACGGCGAGCCCCTCAGGAAGAGGGTTCCTGCGAAGGTGATGTGGTATGCTCCTATAATACCACGGTTGAAACGTCTGTTCAGAAACGAAGACCATACCAAGTTGATGCGATGGCACAGTGAGAACCGAAAGAAAGATGGGAAGTTGAGAGCACCCGCTGACGGGTCGCAGTGGAGAAAAATCGAGAGAAAGTACTGGGATGAGTTTGCAAAGGACCCAAAGAATGTATGGTTTGCTTTAAGCGCGGATGGCATTAATCCTTTCGGGGAGCAGAGCAGCAATCACAGCACCTGGCCCGTGACTCTATGTATGTATAACCTTCCTCCTTGGATGTGCATGAAGCGGAAGTTCATTATGATGCCAGTTCTCATCCAAGGCCCTAAGCAACCCGGCAACGAAATTGATGTGTACCTAAGGCCATTAGTTGAAGAACTTTTACAGCTGTGGAATGGAAACGGTGTACGTACGTGGGATGAGCACAGACAGGAGGAATTTAACCTTAAGGCGTTGTTGTTCGTGACCATCAACGATTGGCCCGCTCTCAGTGACCTTTCAGGATAGACAAACAAAGGATACCACGCATGCACGCACTGTTTAGATGACACTAAAAGTATATACCTGGACAAATGCAGGAAGAATGTGTACCTGGGCCATCGTCGATTTCTTCCGACCAACCATCAATGTCGAAAGAAAGGCAAGCATTTCAAAGGCGAGGCAGATCACCGGAAGAAGCCCGCCATGCGCACCGGTGATCACGTGCTTGCTATGGTCAATGATTTACACTACGTAATCTTTGGAAAGGGTCCCGGTGGACTAGCTGTTCCGAATGACGCTAAGGGACACTCACCCATGTGGAAGAAGAAATCTATATTTTGGGACCTACCCTACTGGAAAGACCTAGAGGTCCGCTCCTCAATCCACGTGATGCACGTGACGAAGAACCTTTGCGTGAACCTGCTAGGCTTCTTGGGCGTGTATGGGAAGACAAAAGATACACCTGAGGCACGAGAGGACCTGCAACGTTTGCACGAAAAAGACGGCATGCCTCCGAAGCAGTATAAAGGTCCTGCCAGCTACGCTCTTACGAAAGAAGAGAAAGAAATCTTCTTTGAATGCCTGCTCAGTATGAAGGTCACGACTGGCTTCTCGTCGAATATAAAGGGAATAATAAATATGCCAGAGAAAAGTTTCAGAACCTAAAGTCTCATGACTGCCACGTGATTATGACGCAACTGCTTCCGGTTGCATTGAGGGGGCTTCTACCGGAAAACGTCCGATTAGCCATTGTGAAGCTATGTGCATTCCTCAATGCAATCTCTCAGAAGGTGATCGATCCAGAAATCGTACCAAGGCTAAGGAGTGATGTGGCGCAATGTCTTGTCAGTTTCGAGCTGGTGTTCCCACCATCCTTCTTCAATATCATGACGCACGTCCTAGTTCATCTAGTCGACGAGATTGTCATCTTGGGGCCCGTATTTCTACACAATATGTTCCCCTTTGAGAGGTTCATGGGAGTCCGAAAGAAATATGTCCGTAACCGCGCTAGGCCAGAAGGAAGCATCTCCATGGGCCATCAAACAGAGGATGTTATCGGGTTTTGTGTTGACTTCATTCCTGGCCTTAACAAGATAGGTCTCCCTAAATCGCGGTATGAGGGGAGACTGACTGGAAAAGGCACTCTTGGAAGAGACTCAATAATATGCAGGGACGGATATTCTTGGTCTCAAGCACACTACACAGTTCTACAGAACTCTACCTTGGTGACCCCGTATGTCGATGAACACAAGAACAGTCTGCGCTCCAAACACCCGGAGCAGTGCGACGACTAGATTACATGTGAACACATCAGGACTTTCAGCAGTTGGTTGGAAACACGTCTCAGAGGTGACAACACTATTTGTGATGAGTTGTACTTGTTGTCCAGGGGACCATCTTTGACTGTATTGACTTACAAAGGATACGAGATAAATGGGAATACATTTTACATGATCGCCCAAGATCAAAAGAGCACCAACCAAAATAGCGGTGTCCGCTTTGATGCAGCAACCGAGAGCGGAAAGGACACATATTATGGTTACATAGTGGACATATAGGAACTTGACTACGGACCTGATTTTAAGGTCCCTTTGTTTAAGTGCAAATGGGTCAATCTGTTAGGCGGCGGGGTACAGGTAGACCCACAGTACGGAATGACAACAGTGGATCTGAAAAGCTTGGGTACACTGACGAACCGTTCGTCCTAGCCAATGATGTGGCACAGGTTATCTATGTGAAGGACATGTCTACCAAACCGAGAAAAAGAAAAGATAAGGAAGCGAATACATCTTACGATGAGCCAAAGCGCCACATAGTTCTTTCAGGAAAAAGGGACATCCTGGGAGTGGACGGCAAGACAGACATGTCTGAAGATTATGAAAAGTTTCATGAAATTCCTCCCTTCAATGTCAAGGCTGACCCAATCATCCTGATAAACAATGAAGATTATCCATGGTTACGGCGCAATAAGCAAATGACACAAGCGAAGAAAAAGTGAAGACTTTCTCCCGCAACTATTATGATGATACCATGCCAAATTTGTAACAGATGAACATGCTACCATTGTCCGTTTTGTACATGCACATGCTATGTGGGTGAAATTATGATACCATCCCAACTTTCAACTTTTTCAGAGTTCATTTGAAATGCGTTCATGTCTTATGGTTTGAAACTTTGATACTTCGAAAGTGATTGTCCATTTTGTACACGAAGTGCATCAAGTTTTTGTCGTAACCCTCTATACTTTTTGGAACATGCTATGTGGGTGAAATGATGATACCATGCCAACTTTCAACCTTTTCAGAGTTCATTTTGAAATGCTTTCCAATTTCAGAGTCATTTAGCTCAAAGAATGAATTAATAGCAAACAGAATAAACTACAAAACTTTTATGAAAATAAAAAAAATCAATTAAAATATTATGTTATGATCAACTAAAATAAAACTATAATATTCTTCAATAGCAAAAAGAATATAATTTTTGTGACCTAAAATCAAACTATAAGTATTTAATTGTAAGTATAAATAAAAAATAATTTGCAAAGAAGAAAAAATTTCTAATTTTATAGTAAAGTTACTCATAAACTAGTGATTCACACAAATTTTTAAAAATTCAAATTTAAACTATTTAAAATTTAAAACTAATGGCACTAACAGAAAGTTTATAATTTATGTGACCTAAAAGCAAAAAGAAATCACTAAAAAACTGTAAGTATTTAGTTTTAAGTAGAAATAAAAAAATAAATAGAAAAAAAATTCTATTTTTATAGTAAAGTTATTCATAAACTAGTGATTCACACAAGTTTTTAAAAATTCAAATTTAAACTATTTAAAATTTAAAACTAATGGCACTAACAGAAAGTTTATAATTTTTGTGACCTAAAAGCAAAAAGAAATCACTAAAAAACTGTAAGTATTTAGCTTTAAGTAGAAATAAAAAAATAAAAAACCAAAAAAAAATATAGAAATAAAAAAGAAAAAACCAAAAAAAATACCTCCTACTGGGCCTCCACGGCCTGAATACGACTAGAAACCCTACATGGGCCAGGATTCAGGCCCGCAGAAGGCCCAATAGGCCCACAGGCAGTAGCAAGTTTAGGCCCGAAAGCCTGCATTAGAGAGGAGCTCGAATGGGTAGGCACACCAGCGCTTATAAACCAGTGCCGGCGCCCTTCAGCTAGCGATGTGGGACTAAACTTTTGGGCTCGGGGCAGCAAAGG
>NC_041390.1:9087652-9093931 GCF_002162155.2 Triticum dicoccoides
GCCGCCGCTTCCCGCCCTTTGGGCTGCTGAAAATTGGCCTTTGGTCCCGGTTCGTGGCACCAACCGGGACTAAAGGGGGCATTGGTCCCGGTTTGTGCCACCAACCGGGACTAATGCTCCGTCTATATAAGCAAAGACTTAGCGTTTTTTCAGATTTCATCGCCAGTTCCCCGCCACGACGACGCCACCAGGCTGCCCGAGCTCGCCCCGACGACGCCGTCAGGCTCGCCGTCGCCCCGCGCCCCTGCCCCGTGCTCGCCGTCGCCGTCGCCCCGCGCCCCTGCCCCCCGCGCGCCGGCGCCCTCACTGCCCCCGCCGTCGCCTCGAGCTCCCCTGCTACGGGCTCGCCGTCGCCGCCCCGTGCTCGTCGTCGCCCAGCCCCTGCCCCGTCCCGCCGCCGCGCGCAGGCGCCCTCGCCTGCCCCCGCGCTGTGAGCCGCCGCCCGGCTCTGTTTTTTTATTTTTATTACTTTAATTTTTTTGTTCATATGTGATGTATATGTGTATGTGGCTATAATGTATATGTGTATGTGAACAATGCAAAATATTGTTTTTTAGAAAAATTAGGATTTTTTTCTGTTCATAGATTTTTTTGGTGATATTAATTATTGTAAATATGCAAATGTTTGTATATTCATATGAACAATGAATTAGGCAATACTACTTCTTGTATTTTTAAGAAGGAAGAAGAAGAAAAAGAATGAGAGGAAAAAGGAAATAAGAAGAGGAAGAAAGGAGAAGAAGATGGGAGAGGAAGAAGAGGAGAAATAAATAAGAAGAAAAAAGAAGAAAAAGAAGAGGAGAAGAAGAAAGGAATAGAGGAGAAGAAGAGAAAAATAGAATATATATTCTATTTTTCTCTTCTTCTCCTCTATTCCTTTCTTCTTCTCCTCTTTTTTTCTTCTTTTTTTTCTTCGACACGTGGGGGGGGGGTCGAGAACGCCGGACATTCATGAGAGAGGCGAGGAAGAAGGGGAAGAAGAGGGAGAAGAAGAGGAGAGGAAGAAGAGGAAGTCTTCTCCTCTATTCTTTCTTCTCTTCTTTTTTCTTCTTCTTCTTCCTCTTTATTTTATCGGGAACGAGGGTCGTCGAGAGGTCGAGGAGCAGTAGAGGAGAAACCCTAAGTAGAAAGTATCGTCGGTGTGAGATACATGTACCGTCGGTGTCGGACACTACACCCACATCCCACAAGTGGTGTGGGCTTCGACGCCCACGTCACTTGTGGGACGTGGATGTAGTGTCCGACACCGAAGGCCACATGTATCTCACACCCACGATACTTGCTAGCTATTTAGGGTTTCCTCTACCGAAAAGAAGAGGAGAAATAAATAAGAAGAAGAAAAAAGAAGAAAAAGAAGAGGAGAAGAAGAAAGGAATAGTGGAGAAGAAGAGAAAATAGAATATATTCTATTTTCTCTTTTCTCCACTATTCCTTTCTTCTTCTCCTCTTTTTTTCTTCTTTTCTTCTTCTTCTTCTTCTTCTTCTTCTTCTTCTTCTTCTTATTCTTATTAGCCGGAAGTAGAGAGAGGTTTCCTAGTGTCAAAGTATTGAAGAAATCCATGCCTTCATCATTAGCCGGAAGTAACTAGGGCATGTTGGTACGAAGTTCTGCAAAGTTGTTCTGGAATGGAGTCCCGGATAGAATAATCCGCCTTTTGGTACGAATTCAGCAAAGGCCTTCCAAATAGCGATATTCGGAAGGCTCTTGCTGAACTTAGTACCAAAAAGCGAATTATCCTATCTGGGACTCTGTTCCAGAACAACTTTGAAGAGCTTCGTACCATCATGCACATGTTACTTTCGCCTAATGATGAAGACATGGTTTTGTTGAATCCCTTGACACTAGGCAACCTCCCGACCCGTCGGCGATCCTATCGAACATGAGAGGAAGAAGAGGATAAAAAAAGAAGAGGAAGAAGAAAAAAGAGAGGAGAAGAAAGAATAGATGTAGTGTCGTCGTTGTCGATATATACCCCCTCCCGATAGCTTACTATGATTAGGTAGCTAGTTCTACGTTTGGCACTAATATATCCATCTGTCATGTTTGAATAATAATTGCCATGTTGTAAATATTTGTAGAAACTATGGACGCCGCCCTAGACGAAGCAACAAAAGAAGCGTTGTTGAGGGACATAATCACAGAAGGAAGTGATGCCATCTCGTTGTTTCTCAACAAAACCGATGGTCTGGAAGGAGAGGGTGAACAAGCTGGCTACACTGACCTAATGCCGGTGCAAGAAGAAGAACATGAGGACGGCTCCGGTGACCCAATGCCGGTGCAAGAAAGAGACCGTGATGACGGCTCCGGTGACCGAACCGAGTTCGGCCAGGTATATATATTAGTTAAGCCTATGCTGACTAGCTGATTGATGCATTCATTGTTTTGGTATGTACACATATTAATTAAGTCTTTGTTCTTTTTTCTAGCCCTCCGAATCGAGCACAACTTCGGTAAAGAGACGAGGCCCGAAGAAAAAGTTGAGCTCGGATGAAAAGTTTGAGATCATAGCAATCGCGCCCGACGGCCAACCTATTGAACCCCTCCGGACAAAGAGCGCATTTGTTGCTCAGTGCGGGGTTCTGGTTAGGGACAAGATCCCGATAAGCATCCAGCAATGGTTTAAGCCGGCTACAGAAGACCCTGAGGTGTCTTATGTCAATGATATGCAGAAAAATGATCTTTGGACTGAGCCGAAGTCAAATTTCACCCTACCGCCTGAGGATAATCCAGAGAACCAGTTAAAGAGAAATTAATCAAGTCTTTTGCTCTGAAGAGGATGGCAGAACTATTCAGGAGGTGTAAGAAAGAGCTGAATAAGTTTGTCGAAAATAATGAGACACCAGAATTCAAGGGAAGATATGAGAAGATCAGAGATCACTGGCCCGCATTTGTGGCCCACAAGACATCAGAAAAGAGTAAGAAGATGCCGGCGACAAACAAGCAAAATTCTGCGAAGAAGAAGCTTCACCATCGCACGGGGTCAGGTGGCTACCTCGTAGCCCGGCCTAAGTGGTCCAAGACTGAGAATGATCTGGTTCATAAAGGGATCGAACCAGAGACAATTAACTGGCCAGACTGTTGCCGAACTTGGTTCTTCGGGGCTGGCGGAACACTGGACCCTGTAACAGGGAAGTGCATTTGGACGAACGATCAAATGGACATACCAGTCAGTAAGCTTAAGCAGTATATCGAAGCAGCGCAGGAAGGGACGTTCTTTCCAGACAGAGAGAACGACAAGCTCACAATGGCCCTCGGGAATCCTGAGCACCCTGGACGGACACGAGGCACGCCAGGCTCCATTCCGTGGAAGGTTGGGTTTCTGGACGCAGGCGGTTACAAATCCCATGAGAGGAGGAAAAAAGTGCAGCAGACCCAAATACAGGCGCTGCAAGCAAGGGTAGACGCGATAGAGGAACGAGAAGCAAATCGCAGCAAACGTACTGCCGAAGCCTTCCCCGAAGCTACCCCGCCATCTCAGCGCAGAAGCAGCATGGCTTCCACCGAGCTGCTTCAGCTGGAGCATGCTTTGATGGCTCCTGCCAGCTATCCCGTGGATGCTATAACGGAGTCTCAAAATTGCCACCTTATGACGCAATGGATGAATTTGAAGGTCAAGGCGGCTGTTGGCTCTGTTTATCCTACTGAACCCGGCGCAACTTTTCACTGCCGGCCGATTCCAGAAGGATATGCTAGGGTGATGGTGGATGAGATAACAGAGGGATTTGAGGACCTCCAGCTTGACCACCCTACCGGTGAAGGGGAGACTCGGCTGGGGTCTGCTCTGAAGACTCCATGCCTATGGCGGAAGGAGCTCATCAACCTTCCGAACTGGACGCCACCGCCTCCTCCTCCTCCTCCGGCGAGTCAGGGCACTCCGCCTCCACCGCCTCCTCCTCCAGCGAGTGACGATCAGGGCCCTCGGCCAGCTCCTTCTCCGGTGCGTGGCGGCACTCCGCCTCCTTCTCCGCCTGCGCCGACGCGCCCGAGCAGCCAGCCTCCTCCTTCTCCGCCTCGTCAGCAAGGGCGGAAGAGACCTGCCGCCGCTCCAGCTGCTCCGGCGCGTCGTAGTCCTTCTCCTCCGCCGCTTAAGCAAGTAAAGAAGACAACCGCTCCGTCTGCTCGGTCGGTGTCTAGCAGTACAACCAGAGGCGGGAGGACATACAGATTCGGTCCTTCTCTGAAGACTCCAGAGAAGTTACCATATGAGAGGACCCTGGAGGAGAATGCCGAGATCGCGTGAGAAGAAGTGAGGAACTTCTTTGAAGGGGTGAAAGCAAAGAAACATCCACCTCCGGAGGAGAAGGTAGATCGGGTGAAAGTGAAGCGCACTCTGGCTTCCTTGACAAAACCACCGAAGTCTGATCCGCCGAAAGGAAACTATGACCGCATTATTGGAAAGGAATTTGCCGAAGCGAAGCGGTCGGGAAGTACTGTCAGTGATCAAAGGCTGAAAGAACGTCGATCTGGGAAACAAATTGCCCAGCTCGGCGAACAAGCGAAGCAATCGTGCCCCCCGCTCAAGGTGCCTAGCCACAACATCGATAATGATCCGAGGATGGTGCCCGGTTATAGCAATCTTGTAGATTACCTGCCCGACGAAGTACATTATGAACCCATGGAGGTGCAAATACAAAGATACGAGTACGGGAAGCCTCTTGTCAAAGATGAAAGATCTCTATCAATGATGATGCGAAGATTGCATGATTGGTACTTGAAAATCTGCAGAGATTCTGGGGGGAGGAGTACTTTGTATGTGAAAGTTAAAAAGGAGCATGACCTCGTTGGAATTGATCTGTTGCCTGTTCCATTTGAGGAGTTCTATCAGTTTTTCAATCAATTGGCCCTCGATAAAACAACGGTCGCCTGCTACTGTCTGTAAGTAGTACTACTTCTGTCATTAAGTTTCTCTATATAGCTTAGCTCTTTCATTGCATGTATTTATAATCATCCTCACTATATTATGCAGATTGAAGATCGCCGAATTGAAGAAAAGACAAGTCGGTGATATTGGGTTCATTAACACACATCTCATAGATGCAACTCGGGTTAAACTTCATGCCGCAGCTACCGAGGCCAACTTGCTACGATCGTTCGTAATAAATCAAAACAAAGATATAATACTCTTTCCTTACAACTTCAGGTGAGTGTTACTGTCTTGTGCGTATTCGGTTTCCCTTATATATTAGTCAAGGTTATAGTAATGTAATTCATGAGTTATGCATGTGTGTGTAGTTTCCACTATATTCTCCTAGAGATTAAGCTTGAGCAGGGAGTAGTAACCGTCTTGGACTCTAAACGAAAAGATCCCAAGGAGTATGCGGACATGACTGAAATCCTCAAGAAGTAAGTTAAATCGATCATTATCCACCATACCAGCAACTTTGTTCATTTCCTGATATCAAGTAATTGTTTTCTTTGTCCGGCAGGGTTTGGAGAAAATTCACCAAAACAGTTCCGAGACTGCCGAAGGAGCTGGAATTTAGACACCCGAAAGTAAGTACTATAGTAGCATGTTCCGCGCATCTCCTAGTGATTAAAGCGCTAGTTTTATCAATACCATTTAGCATTCTTTCTTATCAGTTTGATTGACCTCTATTTCTTGTAAAGTGGTTGTGGCAGGAATAAGGGAATGATTTCTGTGGATACTACATCTGCGAGTCCATCCGCCACACGACCTGTGAGCGGGGCGGGTACTCTAACGAACAATATGAAGTACGTAAATAACAACATTCACAATTTTATTTTATTACCATCATTTGTGTTGAGTTTCATTCATTTATATATATATATATATATATGTATTGACCCCCTTCTTCAAATTAGATGTTTCGGAAGCGGGATGAACTCCTAGCACCAGCTCACATGCGAGCAATTCAAGAGGAATTGGCGGCATTCTTTCTTGACCACGTGATCCCTGAAGACGGAGAATTCTATGTGGACCCTGAGTCTATATGATTATATTTGTAAGAGATAATTATTGTATATACGTAGCCGGCAGTGTCAGATAGATATACGAGAACTTGTTGTTCGACCAATCTCTCGGAGAAGGAGAAGTGGTCGATATCACTTCTCTCTGTATATATGCATATATGTTCATGACGATCTTCTGTTTCCTTCGTTTGCTTACTAGCTAGCTAGCGTGTCTAGTCCTCTCTATATACGTATGTATAGTACGTAGCGTCGACCACGCACGGACATAACAGAGGACACTTCTCTCTATTAATTATAACTAGCTAACACAATATATGAAACACCTAAATTAACCCCCCAAAACCACC
>NC_041390.1:9093941-9094230 GCF_002162155.2 Triticum dicoccoides
ATCTTCTGTTTCCTTCGTTTGCTTACTAGCTAGCTAGCGTGTCTAGTCCTCTCTATATACGTATGTATAGTACGTAGCGTCGACCAAGCACGGACATAACAGAGGACACTTCTCTCTATTAATTATAACTAGCTAACACAATATATGAAACACCTAAATTAACCCCCCAAAACCCCCAACCCCCCCCTTTCAAAAAAAAACAAAAACCCCAGCCACAGAAGTGCTGACGCGTGGATGCCTATTGGTCCCGGTTGGTGCCACCAACCGGGACCAAAGGGTCTCCACGTGG
>NC_041390.1:9094296-9115130 GCF_002162155.2 Triticum dicoccoides
AGAGCCAAGTCAGGAGACCCTTTGGTCCTGGTTGGTGGCACCAACCGGGACCAAAGGGTCTCCTGACTGGGCTCTGCGCACTGCCCATGTGGAGGGCCTTTAGTCCCGGTTCTGGATTGAACCGGGACTAAAGGGGGGAGGTATTAGTACCGACACTTTAGTCCCGGTTCCAGAACCGGGACTAAAGGCCCTTACGAACCGGGACTATAGGCCCTTTTTCTACCAGTGAGCGGACCTCCACCACTACCTATTCCATCCGAGGGAACGAGCGCCTCCATGAGGGAGGATAACCAAGGGAGGAAGAGGACTACCTCTGATGATCCGGAAACCAAGTTTCCAAACGGGAGAAGAAAACTCCACCAGAGGGTCCTGCCTCGGAGGGTGCTCCTACCGCACAAAGTCCATGCGGGGATCAGCCCTCTAACGAGCTGTAAGTAATCAAAAAGTACTTAATAGCAAAGATATACTACCTTACTTCTGAGGGAGATACACGAAGCATTTTATCTTGCAGTTGGATCTGGGCCCTTCTCAGCAGAGCTCGTCTTCGGGGGATCTTCTTCTGGAGATGATGGAGAGTGAAACGCCTCCCCCGGACTCCCCAGCTCAAGAAGCGGGCGACCATGAAGTGTCATCACGGAGAGTTTCTCCGGATCCGGCAAGGCCAGAAGGTAATCCCATGGTCACCCGAAGCCCTCAGTATCCGGCTCTTGAAGAGAACAATCAAAAGAGTCCGGCACCATCTGTTATGCGGTCGGACGTACTGAAGGGTCTGTTAGAGCGAGCGACTATCTCAAAAGAGCACCGTACATTAATGTGTACGGCGATTGAAAGGATTTCGTCCGCCAAAAATGGGTTGCATGAAGCCTTTATGAGTCTACTGACGGGCTTTGAGGTACATGAAATAATATGCATTTGTGATGGTACCGCACATTTTCAGGTGTGCCATGTGTAGATAGTAGCCCCTGAGACTCTGGTTTTCATCGAGAACGGCGGCGAACAGAGGATCATAGTCCTTGGTAATAACCAGACCGCCTTTATGTGCAGGTGTCCGAATCTTTGGTGGCTAGCCGGACTGATGGGGTTGCCGAACTGAAGCGGCGACTGGATGCGGCGGATTCCGACATCGAGCTTGTTAACAAGCGGCTTGACGAGGCACAGGGTAGGTGATGTTCATAACGAATGTCAGATACTAAGAGCAGCGTGATGCCAGTATCTTTAGTATATTGTGGCTGCAGATGGAGCTGCCACCGTGGAGGCCCTGCGGGCGGAGCTTGCCCGAGCCAAGGAGCAAGCAAGGAGTAGTAATGCGGCCGCTTTGAAGGCGGCCGAAGAGTTGAGAGCCGAGAAGGCCGCACATAGCGAGAGCAAAGAGAAAATGGTCAAAATGGCTGTGAAGATAAAGGCACTGCCGACCGCTGCCAGTTTCTTGAAGAAGAAAACCGGACGAAGGCTACGGACCTCGAAAAGGCCACAATGGCGACCAAAGACACCCGCTCTGCAATGAGAGCGAAGAAGGAGGAACTGCGTGAAGCCGGGGACATTGTGGCTAGGAAACCCTTTATGCTGCGGAGGAAGTTCGGCGATCCGCGGTATGCCCCTCTGGATCGGCTGTGGAGTTCGGCCGACGCATATCCGGACTTAGTGGCGAGCGCTGTTGATGCGGCCGAATACTTCCGAGATCAAACAGATCGTGAAGTGGACAAGCTGTTCTGGTCGCAATTTAACGTTCCAGAGCGTTCGCTTCCATTGACTGATCAGCTTGCCGAATGGGCCGAACTCAATAGCTTGTCCGGACTCACCATGAGGTCTGTCGTGGATCATCCGTGGCTGGAAAGGCCAAAGCCGAACAACTATTTTAGCTTGGTGCAGCAGTTCCTTGGTGCGGTGCCACGCATTAATGCGATGAAGAGGTCGGCGTGTATAAAAGGCTCGCGGATGGCCCTTGCCCATGTCAAAACATATTGGGCGGAGATGGATGCCACCACTATCGCGGCGCAGGGTTCGGCCATAGGCCGAGTGGCTGCCGGGCACTATTTTGAAGAAGTTCTTGAGGGCGCTCGTTCGATAGAGGCCCAGTGCTCGAAGAATGTTATGTTTGAGTGACATGTATTCCCATTGTAAAAACAACGTTTTATTGAATTTATCAAGGTTGTATTTATACTTTTGCCCGACAGTATTGAGATACCTCCTGTGCGGCCGTTTATGTATACATGTATATAAACTGAAAGATTGCAGTCGTCGGCTTCAGCCCCCACGCATATAATGTGGAGGTGTCCGCAGAAGACGTGTATTCACACTTAATCCAACGTCTTGGTCCTATTAAGGAGGTGATAGCGCAGCGAACTAGGCAACCGGACTATAATACTTTAACACTTTCACTTGGCCACAGGAGTTTGACAGTGGGGCTACTACATAGCCCCTGGTGGCTCCGCACTCATCCGGATTTGGGGTGCGTTAATACGGAGGAATCCTGAAGATTCCAATAGGTCATCGAGTGGCTGACCAGTCTCACACTATATCATGACAGTCAGTTTTCGGCTTTTTCTATTGAGGTGCTCGTCCGGATGAACCAGGGCACAATCGCAGTAGTTCTCCTGGTACCGCCTTAGCCGATAGAGCGGAACGTAAGGCAGCAAAACACAGGAGCTGGGCAAACCCAACATTTGACCAAAGTCATGATTCGGAGCTGATGCATATAAGGCCAAACTCGCGACGCCGAACACTCCCTAAGGTATTTGGTCTTTATGGTGTAAACCGGGTCTAAACAGTACCCTTTGTAAGAAGCCCTTGGTGTCCAGGTACGTGCATTATTCTGGCATGGCCACATGCCAAGACGTCAGCATCCTTCTCGATTATACTGAGAATCCGAGGGATGTAAATCAACAAGAGACAGTAAAAAATGTTTACGCTGGGTCTTAATCTACAAAGAATCCTCGGAACGGGTCCCTGCTGCACGTTTGCGCCTGTGTCTCTGTTGTGCCATATCCTGGACGAGTGTAGCACGATGGTCATCTGAAAAAGAGAGGAACTTAATTGAAAAGTTGTCGTGCAAAGGTTAAGTGTACTAAATAAACAATATATAGTTCAAAATGAGTAAAGGTGAGCCTTATTGCCACTTTTGCACGCGCGTTGAGCCCCTTGTATGTAATAGGGATATAGCCATCAAACCTATATTAATTACGTATAGCTGCGCCGGACTCGTCTAACCGCGTCCGTGGTCTTAACGACCTGTCAAATGCTTGAGTTGGTGAGGCCGTTTAGTGTGCGGCAGCCAAGGCGGCCGCATCGTCTTCGGCACGCAAGGAGCGCTCAATATTTCCATTTACTGTAATGATGCCGTGTGGACCGTGCATATTGAGCTTGAGGAAAGTGTAATGCGGTATTGCATTAAAGCGAGCGAAAGCTTCGCGTTCGAGTAGTGCTTGATAGCCACTTTGGAATGGAGCGATGTGGAAAGTTAAATTTTCGCTGCGGAAGTTATCGGGGAAGCCGAATATAACCTCTAGTGGCAGGGAGCCCCTGCAATGAGCCTCCGGGCCTGGCGTTATTCCTTTAAAGGTGGCATTGCCGCGGTAAATTTTTGTTGGGTCTATCCCCATTTTGCGGACTGTGTCCTGATATATCAGATTTAAACTGCTGCCGCCGTCCATCAGGACTCGTGTGAAGTGGTATCCGTCAATTATTGGATCTAAAACCAAGGCAGCCCATCCTGCACGCCGGATACTTGCCGAGTAATCCCGATGGTCGAAGGTGATCGGTTGGGACGACCAGTGGCGGAGCTCCGCGGTGATAGGCCCTAGGGCATGTTTCTCTAAAGGTGCCGCTTTGTTTCTCCCTTTTATTACGTTCCCCTGTGCTTTGCTTGCGGGGCTCGTCCTCGTCTTCACTTGGTGTATCCTGCCCCTTGTGTTCGGCATTGAGCTTGCCGGACTGTTTGAAGACCCAACATTCTCTGTGGGTATGATTTGCAGGTTTATCAAGGGTGCTATGGATCTGACATATTTGGTCCAGAATTTTGTTTAGGCTGGACAGTTCGTCTCTGCTGCCTTTGGAGGGCGGCTTCTGCTGACCTTGCCGAGAGCTTCTAAATCCGGCATTTACCGCCGTGCTCTTCGGGTTGTCTTCTTTATTCCGGTGCTTATTCTTGCTGCGTCGTGATTTCCCGTTTCCATCCCTGACTTCGGATGTACTTGGGTCACTGGTGCTGCATCGGGCTAACCAGCTATCCTCGCCCGCGCAAAAACGGGTCATGAGGCTTGTTAATGCTGCCATTGTTCTCGGCTTTTCTTGACCGAGGTGTCTGGCAAGTCATTCGTCTCGAACGCTATGCTTGAAAGCTGCTAAGGCTTCGGCGTCCGGACAGTCGACTATTTGGTTCTTTTTAGTGAGGAACCTGTTCCAAAGTTTTTGGGCTGACTCTCCGGGCTGTTGAGTTATATGACTTAAATCGTCTGCATCCGGTGGTCGGACGTATGTCCCTTGAAAATTTTCCTGAAAGGCATCTTCGAGATCTTCCCAGCTTCCGATGGAGTTTTCGGGGAGGCTTTTAAGCCAATGCCGAGCTGGCCCTTTGAGCTTGAGGGGTAAGTACTTGATGGCGTGGAGATCATCTCCTCGAGCCATATGGATATGGAGGATGTAGTCCTCAATCCAGACCCACGGGTCTATTGTTCCGTCGTACGCATCTATGCTTACGGGTTTGAATCCCCCTCTGGAAATTCATGGTCCAGCACCTCGTCGGTGAAACATAGGGGGTGTGCGGCACCCCTATATTTGGGTGTACCGTGGTGTTCGGATGTTTGTTGTGTTGCATTGTATGTTGGAGCGCGCTTGCGTGGTCCATAGATGGATCTGGTTGCGTCTTCCTTTTGATGCGAGCCCTTACGCGGATCGCGTACTGGTTTATGTGCGGCGTCGTTTGCTGCTTTATGTTGGCTATGAGGTCGTCTATCAGACCGGATGGCCGTTTTATTTTTTAATTGTGGAGGATCTAAGGCCTCCTCATCAAATTCAGGTAGCAACTTTCGCTTCGGATAGCTCTTGGTGTGGCGATTACTGTCGTACTTCGCTGCAGTGTTGAGTACTTCACTCCATTTGATTTTGACTGTGTCTTGTGCAGCCTTGAGCCTTTGCTTCTGTTTTTTCAGACTCCTTGCCGTGGCAACAAGCCTTTGGTGGGCATTATGTTCCTCCTGGCGCCTGTCCGGTGTGGTGTCGTCCGGACTGTTATCTTCGACGGAGTCGGGTTGTTCGGTTTGATTCCCCGTGTTGCCCTGGTCGGGCGATGGTTCAGCCTGCTCTATCGCTGGGCCTATATGATCGTTATTTCTGCCGAGGCGGGATTTGGAGCGGCGTTTACGCCGCCGCTTTGACTGCTTCTCAAGGGAACAACCCTTCGCTGCGTCCTTCCGTTCCTCGTCGTTGTTTTCTTTGGGTGTGTCCACCATGTATACGTCATATGATGAGGTGGCTGTCCAGTGCCCTTTGTGTAGTGGTTTCTCTTCGCCTCCCGCATCGTCGTCCATATCGTCGATGTCTTCGGAGTCGAAGTCGAGCATGTCGGTTAAGTCATCGACAATGGCTACTAAGTGGGTGGTGGGTGGGCGGCGAATTTCTTCGTCATCCGCATCCCAATCCTGCCGGGCGTAGTTCGGCCAGGACTCTCCTGACAAGGAGAGAGACCTTAATGAGTTCAGTATGTCGCCAAAGGGCGAGTGCTGAAAAATATCCGTGGAGGTAAACTCCATGATCGGCGCCCTATCGGATTCGACAGGAACGAGCGCAGGTGGTTCGGAGTCCATGGCCGGAGAAGGATCCGGCAGTTTCGCAACACGGCTCTCGTGAGTGGTAAGGTCGATATTTGGCTCGATCGCCGCAGAGGATACGACCTCCGTGGCAGGGTCTATCCACCCATCCATGGATGGCGCAACTGGCTCCGAATTGAGGGTCGGAGCGGCTGTCGGTGCGATTTCTTGAACACTGTCCGAGCTAAATCGTACTCATCGTGACCGCGTGGCGTACAAGGCAGGGGCTCGAATCTGTCGAAGATCAAGTCTCCGCGGATATCGGCCGTGTAGTTTAAGCTTCCAAACCTGACCTGGTGGCTAGGGGCATAACTTTCGATCTGCTCCATATGGCCAAGCGAGTTGGCCCGTAGTGCGAAGCCGCCGAACACAAAGATCTGTCCGGGAAGAAAAGTCTCCCCCTGGACTGCATCGCTATCGATGATCATAGGAGCAATCAAGCCTAACGGCGACGACACAGAGGAACTCTCAATGAAAGCACCAATGTCGGTGTCAAAACCGGCGGATCTCGGGTAGGGGGTCCCGAACTATGCGTCTAAGGCGGATGGTAACAGGAGGCAGGGGACATGATGTTTTACCCAGGTTCGGGCCCTCTTGATGGAGGTAAAACCCTACGTCCTGCTTGATTTATTCTTGATGATATGAGTATTACAAGAGTTGATCTACCACGAGATCAGAGAGGCTAAACCCTAGAAGCTAGCCTATGGTATGATTATATGTTGTCCTACGGACTAAAAACCCTCTGGTTTATATAGACACCGGAGGGGGCTAGGGTTACACAAGGTCGGTTACAAAGGAGGAGATATCCATATCCGTACTGCCTAGCTTGCCTTCCACGCCAAGTAGAGTCCTATCCAGACACGGGACGAAGTCTTCAATCTTGTATCTTCATAGTCCAACAGTCCGGCAAAAGGATATAGTCCGGCTGTCCGGAGACCCCCTAATCCAGGACTCCCTCAATCACTTTCATCAGTATTACCAGATTCAATATTTTCAATCTCTCTAGCTCTAGCAAGTTGTTCATCAAGAAATTTACCAAGTGGCACAGTAGTATCAAGCATAGAAGTAGTTTCATCATGAGTATCATGCATAGCAGAAGTAGCATCATCAATAACATGCGACATATCAGAACGAATAGCAGAAGCAGTTTTAGGTGTCGCAAGCTTACTCAAAACAGAAGGTGAATCAAGTTCAGAGCTCGATGGCAGTTCCTTACCTCCCCTCGTAGTTGAGGGATAAATCTTGGTTCTTGGATCTTTCAAGTTCTTCATAATGATAAGCAGATCTAAATCCCAAGTGACTCAAAGAATAGAGCTATGCTCCCCGGCAATGGCGCCAGAAAATAGTCTTGATAACCCACAAGTATAGGGGATCACAACAGTTTTCGAGGGTAAAGTATTCAAACCGAATTTATTGATTCGACACAAGGGTAGCCAAAGAATACTCTCAAGTATTAGCAGCTGAGTTGTCAATTCAACCACACCTGGAAACTTAGTATCTGCAGCAAAGTATTTAGTAGCAAAGTAATATGATAGTAGTGGTAACGGTAACAAAAGGTAACAATAGTAAAACTAATGTTTTTGGTATTTTGTAGTGATGATAGCAATAACAACGGGAAAGTAAATAAGCGAAGAATAATATATGGAAAGCTCACAGGCAATGGATCAGTGATGGAGAATTATGCCGGATGCGGTTCATCATGTAACAGTCATAACCTAGGGTGACACAGAACTAGCTCCAGTTCATTGATATAATGTAGGCATGTATTACGAACATAGTCATACGTGCTTATGGAAAAGAAGTTGCATGCCATCTTTGTCCTACCCTCCCGTGGCAGCGGGGTCCTTACGGAAACTAAGGGATATTAAGGCCTCCTTTTAATAGAGAACTGGAACAAAGCATTAACACATAGTGAATACATGAACTCCTCAAACTACGGTCATCACCGGTAAGTATCCCGATTATTGTCACTTTGGGGTTAACGGATCATAACACATAATAGGTGACTATAGACTTGCAAGATAGGATCAAGAACACTCATATATTGATGAAAACATAATAGGTTCAGATCTGAAATCATGGCACTCGGGCCCTAGTGACAAGCATTAAGCATAGCAAAGTCATAGCAACATCAATCTCAGAACATTGTGGATACTAGGGATCAAACCCTAACAAAACTAACTCGATTACATGATAGATCTCATCCAACCCATCACCGTCCAGCAAGCCTACGATGGAATTACTCACGCACGGCGGTGAGCATCATGAAATTGGTGATGGAGGATGGTTGATGATGACGATGGTGATGGATTCCCCTCTCCGGAGCCTCGAACGGACTCTAGATCAGCCCTCCCGAGAGGTTTTAGGGCTTGGCGGCGGCTCCGTATCATAAAACGTGACAAATTCTTCTCTCTGATTTTTTTCTCCCCGAAACACAATATATAGAGTTGGAGTTAGAGTCGGAGAGGCACCAGGGGCCCCACGAGGTAGGGGTGCGCCCCCACCCCCGTGGACAGGTGGTGGGCCCCTTGGCCTTCATCTTTTGCAGGTATTTTTTATATTTTCCAAAAAGTTACTCCGTGAAGTTTCAGGTTATTCCGAGAACGTTTGTTTTTGCACATAAATAACACCATGGTAATTCTGTTGAAAACAACGTTAGTCCGGGTTAGTTCCATTCAAATCATGCAAGTTAGAGTCCAAAACAAGGGCAAAAGTGTTTGGAAAAGTAGATACGACGGAGACGTATCACATATCCTTATTCCACTAAGGATAATTTTGACCGCTGTCCAGTGATCTACTCCTAGATCACTATTGTACTCCCTTGCCAAAAAAACAGTGTAGGGTGTACAATAGATCCGGTACACAATATGGCATACTTTATAGAACCTATGGCTGAGGCATAGGGAATGACTTTCATTCTTTTTCTATCTTCTGCTGTGGTCTGGCTTTGAGTCTTACTCAATTTCACACCTTGTAACACAGGTAAGAACTCTTTCTTTGACTGTTCCATTTTGAACTACTTCAAAATCTTGTCAAGGCATGTACTCATTGAAAAAACTTATCAAGCGTCTTGATCTATCTCTATAGATCTTGATGCTCAATATGTAAGCAGCTTCACCGAGGTCTTTCTTTGAAAAACTCCTTTCAAACACTCCTTTGTGCTTAGCGGAATAATTCTATATTATCTCCGATCAACAATATGTCATTCACATATACTTATCAGAAATGTTGTAGTGCTCCCACTCACTTTCTTGTAAATACAGGCTTCACCACAAGTTTGTATAAAACTATATGCTTTGATCAACTTATCAAAGCGTATATTCCAACTCCGAGATGCTTGCACCAGTCCATCGATGGATCGCTGGAGCTTGCATATTTTGTTAGCACCTTTAGAATTGAAAAAACTTTCTTGTTGCATCATATACAACTCTTCTTTAATAAATCCATTAAGGAATGTAGTTTTCTTTATCCATTTGCCAGATTTCATAAAATGTGGCAATTGCTAACATGATTCGGACAGACTTAAGCATAGATACGAGTGAGAAACTCTCATCATAGTCAACACCTTGAACTTGTCGAAAACCTTTTGCGACAATTCTAGCTTTGTAGATAGTAACACTATTATCAGAGTCCATCTTCCTCTTGAAGATCCATTTATTCTCAATGGCTTGCCAATCATCGGGCAAGTCAACCAAAGTCCACACTTTGTTCTCATACATGGATCCCATCTCAGATTTCATGGCTTCAAGCCATTTTGCGGAATCTGGGCTCACCATCGCTTCTTCATAGTTTGTAGGTTCATCATGGTCTAGTAACATGACTTCCAGAATAGGATTACTGTACCACTCTGGTGCGGATCTTACTCTAATTGATCTACGAGGTTCAGTAATAACTTGATCGGAAGTTTCATGATCATCATCATTAACTTCCTCACTAATTGGTGTAGGCGTCACAGGAACCGGTTTATGTGATGAACTACTTTCCAATAAGGGAGCAGGTATAGTTACCTCATCAAGTTCTACTTTCCTCCCACTCACTTCTTTCGAGAGAAACTCCTTCTCTAGAAAGGATACATTCTTAGCAACGAATGTCTTGCCTTCGGATCTGTGATAGAAGGTGTACCCAATAGTCTCCTTTGGGTATCCTATGAAGACACATTTCTCCGATTTGGGTTCGAGCTTATCAGGTTGAAGCCTTTTCACATAAGCATCGCAGCCCCAAACTTTTAGAAACGACAATTTTGGTTTCTTGCCAAACCACAGTTCATAAGGCGTCATCTAAACGGATTTAGATGGTGCCCTATTTAACGTGAATGTAGTTGTCTCTAATGCATAACCCCAAAATGATAGTGGTAAATCAGTAAGAGACATCATAGATCGCACCATATCTAGTGAAGTACGATTACGACGTTCGGACACACCATTACGCTGTGGTGTTCCGGGTGGCGTGAGTTGTGAAACTATTCCGCATTGTTTCAAATGTAGACCAAACTCGTAACTCAAATATTCTCCTCGACGATCAGATCGTAGAAACTTTATTTTCTTGTTACGATGATTTTCAACTTCACTCTGAAATTCTTTGAACTTTTCAAATGTTTCAGACTTATGTTTCATTAAGTAGATATACTCATATATGCTCAAATCATCTATGAAGATCAGAAAATAATGATGCCTGTCGCGAGCCTCAATATTCATCGGACCACATACATCAGCATGTATGATTTCCAACAAATATGTTGCTCGTTCCATTGTTCCGGAGAACGGAGTCTTAGTCATCTTGCCCATGAGGCATGGTTCGCAAGCATCAACTGATTCATAATCAAGTGATTCCAAAAGCCCATCAGCATGGATTTTCTTCATGCGCTTCACACCAATATGACCAAAACGGCAGTGCCACAAATAAGTTGCACTATCATTATTAACTTTGCATCTTTTGTCTTCAATATTATGAAAATGTGTATCACCACGATCGAGATCCAACAAACCATTTTCATTGGGTGTATGACCATAGAAGGTTTTATTCATGTAAAGAGAACAACAATTATTCTCTAACTTACATGAGTAACCGTATTGCAATAAACATGATCCAATCATATTCATGCTCAACGCAAACACTAAATAACATCTATTTTAGGTTTAACACTAATCTCGAAAGTATAGGGAGTGTGCGATGATGATCATATCAATTTTGGAACCATTTCCAATACACATCATCACTTCACCCTTAACTAGTCTCTGTTCATTCCGCAACTCCTGTTTCGAATTACTATTCTTAGCAATTGAACTAGTATCAAATACTGAGGGGTTGCTATAAACACTAGTAAAGTACACATCAATAACATGTATATCAAATATACCTATGTTCACTTTGCCATCCTTCTTATCTGCCAATTACTTGGGTAGTTCCGCTTCCAGTGACCAGTTTATTTGCAGTAGAAGCACTCAGTTTCAGGCTTAGGTCTAGACTTGGGTTTTTTCACTTGAGCAGCAACTTGCTTGCCGTTCTTCTTGAAGTTCCCCTTTCTTCCCTTTGTCCATTTACTTGAAACTAGTGGTTTTGTTTACCATCAACACTTGATGTTTTTCTTGATTTCTACCTTCGTCGATTTTAGCATCACGAAGAGCTTTGTAATCGTTTCTGTTATCCCTTGCATATTATAGTTCATCACGAAGTTTTACTAACTTGGTGATGGTGACTAGAGAATTCTATCAATCACTATTTTATCTGGAAGATTAACTCCCACTTGATTCAAGAGATTGTAGTACCCAGACAATCTGAGCACATGCTCACTGCTTGAGCTATTCTCCTCCATCTTTTAGCTATAGAACTTGTTGGAGACTTCATATCTCTCAACTCGGGTATTTGCTTGAAATATTAACATCAACTCCTGGAACATCTCATATGGTCCATGATGTTCAAAACGTCTTTGAAGTCCCGATTCTAAGCCGTTTAAGCATGGTGCACTAAACTATCAAGTAGTCATCATATTGAGCTAGCCAAACGTTCATAACATTTGCATATGCTCCTGCAATAGGTTTGTCACCTAGCGATGCATCAAGGACATAATTCTTCTGTGCAGCAATGAGGATAAACCTTAGATCATGAATCCAATCCACATCATTGCTACTAATATCTTTCAACTTAGTTTTCTCTAGGAACATATCAAAAATAAAACAGGGGAGCTAAATGCAAGCTATTGATCTACAACATAGATATGCTAATACTACCAGGAATAAGTTCATGATAAATTTAAGTTCAAATAATCATATTACTCAAGAACTCCCACTTAGATAGACATCCCTTTAATCCAAATCAACTAAACCATAACCGATCATCACATGAAATGGAGTAGCTTTCAATGGTGAACATCACTATGTTGATCATATCTACTATATGATTCACGCTCGACCTTTCGCTCTCAGTGTTTCGAGGCCATATCTACATATGCTAGGCTCGTCAAGTTTAACCTGAGTATTCTGCGTGTGCAAAACTGGCTTGCACCCGTTGTAGATGGACGTAGAGGTTATCACACCCGATCATCACGTGGTGTCTTGGCACGACGAACTTTGCAACGGTGCATACTCAGGGAGAACACTTTTATCTTGAAATTTAGTGAGAGATAATCTTATAATGCTACCGTCAATCAAAGCAATATAAGATGCATAAAAGATAAACATCACATGCAATCAATATAAGTGATATGATATGGCCATCATCATCTTGTGCTTATGATCTCCATCTCCAAAGCACCATCATGATCACCATTGTCACCGGCGCGACACCTTGATCTCCATCGTAGCATCGCCAATCTTATGCTTCTACGACTATCGCTACCGCTTAGTGATAAAGTAAAGCATTATAGGGCGATTGCATTGCATACAATAAAGCGACAACCATATGGCTCCTGCTAGTTGGCGAAAACTCGGTTACAAAACATGATTATCTCATACAATAAAATTTAGCATCATGTCTTGACCATATCACATCACAACATGCCCTGCAAAAATAAGTTAGACGTCCTCTACTTTGTTGTTGCAAGTTTTACGTGGCTGCTACTGGGCTTAGCAAGAACTATTCTTACCTACGCATCAAAAACACAACGATAGTTTGTCAAGTTGGTGTTGTTTTAACCTTCGCAAGGACCGGGCGTAGCCACACTCGGTTCAACTAAAGTTGGAGAAACTGACACACGCCAGCCACCTATGTGCAAAGCACGTCGGTAGAACCAGTCTCGCGTAAGCGTACGCGTAATGTCTGTCCGGGCCGCTTCATCCAACAATACCGCCGAACCAAAGTATGACATGCTGGTAAGCAGTATGACTTATATCGCCCACAACTCACTTGTGTTCTACTCATGCATATGACATCTACGCATAAAACCTGGCTCGGATGCCACTATTGGGGAACGTAGTAATTTCAAAAAAATTCCTACGCACACGCAGGATCATGGTGATGCATAGCAACGAGAGGGGAGTGTTGTCTACGTAGCCTCGTAGACCGTTCGCAGAAGCGTTATAACAACGCGGTTGATGTAGTCGTACGTCTTCACGATCCGACCGATCCAAGTACCGAAAGCACGACACCTCTGAGTTCTGCACACATTTGGCTCGGTGATGTCCTTGCCTTCTCGATCCAGCAAGAGGGGCAAAGTAGTAGATGAGTTCCAGCAGCACGACAGCATGGTGACGGTGTTGGTGAAGAACAATCTCCGCAGGGCTTCGCCTAAGCACTACGTAAACTATTACGAAGGATAAACTAGAGGGGATGGGGTAGCCGGCACACGGCTTGGTGTTTCTTGATCTGTCTTGGGTGCTAGCCCTGCCCCTCTATTTATATGTTGAGCCTTGGGGTCGAAACTTGGAGTAAAAGCCTCCACATATCAATCTTTACTTCCGGACCATTCCGGAGTTCCTCGTCATATCCGTGATCTCATCCGAAACTCTGAACAACATTCAGTCACCAACATACATAACTCATAGTACTATATCGTCAACAAACGTTAAGCGTGCGGACCCTACGGGTTCAAGAACTATGTAGACATGACCGAGACACCTCTCTGGTCCATAACCAATAGCGGGAACTGGATGCCCATATTGGCTCCTACATATTCTACGAAGATCTTTATCGGTCAGACCGCATAACAACATACGTTGTTCCCTTTGTCATCGGTATGTTACTTGCCCGAGATTCGGTCGTCGGTATCTCAATACCTAGTTCAATCTCGTTACCGGCAAGTCTCTTTACTCGTTTCATAATACATCATCTCGCAACTAACTCATTAGTTGCAATGCTTGCAAGGCTTATAGTGATGTGCAACCGAGTGGGCCTAGAGATACCTCTCCGACAATCGGAGTGACAAATCCTAATCTCGAAATACGCCAACCGAACAAGTACCTTTGGAGACACCTATAGAGCACCTTTATAATCACCCAGTTACGTTGTGACGTTTGGTGGCACACAAAGTGTTCCTCCGGTAAACGGGAGTTGCATAATCTCATAGTCATAGGAACATGTATAATTCATGAAGAAAGCAATAGCAACAAACTAAACGATTAAGTGCTAAGCTAACGGAATGGTTCAAGTCAATCACATCATTCTCCTAATGATGTGATCCCATTAATCAAATGACAACTCATGTCTATGGTTAGGAAACTTAACCATCTTTGATCAACGAGCTAGTCAAGTAGAGGCATACTAGTGACACTCTGTTTGTCTATGTATTCACACATGTATTATGTTTCCGGATAATACAATTCTATCATGAATAATAAACATTTATCATGAAATAAGGAAATAAATAATAACTTTATTATTGCCTCTAGGGCATATTTCCTTCACACATCGGATGGTGAAGCGTGGAAGCACTTTGATGCATCACATAAGGAAAAAAACGGCAGATCCAAGGCATCCTCGAGTCGCCGTCAGCACAGATGGGTTCAGTTTGTTTGGTCAGATGGCAGCCCCATACAGCTGTTGGCCCGTGTTTGTCATTCCACTCAATCTCCCCCCCCCCCTCGGGTGGATTATGCAACGAAAGAATATTTTCCTGACGTTGATAATTCCAGGGCCCAACTATCCGGGGAAGAATATGAATGTGTACATGCAGCCGCTTAAGGACGAATTGCAAGAAGCTTGGGATAATGGGTTCAAGACATACGATGCCTTTAGCAAACAGAACTTCATAATGTGTACCTGGTACATGTACTCGACGCATGACTTGCCGGCGTATGCGCTATTCGTTGGCTGGTGTGTGCATGGAAGGTTCCCGTGCCCCATATGCAATGGAGCTCTTGAGTTTCATTGGCTGACGGCAGGGCGCAAGTATAGTTGCTTCGACTTGCATAGACCGTTTCTACATCATGGCCATAAGTTCAGAAAGACAAGAAGAACTTCATCAAAGGTAGAGTTGTCAAACACTCTGCACCACCTGCGTTGACAGGCCAACAGACCCTAGATCAGTTAAACGCTCTCGAGCCAGATCCAGGGCGTCCAGGGTATTTCAAGGGGTATAATAAGGAACACGTCTGGACTCACAAGACATGCTTCTGGGATCTGCCTTACTTCAAAGACCTCCTTTGCCCACACAACATTGACGTGATGCACACTGAAAAGAATATCGCCGAAGCCATTTTTGGTACATTGTTCGGCATATAGGGGAAATCAAAGGATAATACTAATGCTAGAGTCGATCAAGAGGAGCTATGTGATAGACCATTACAAAACATGAAAGAACCAAAAGGAAAGGGGATCAACTGGACGAAGCGAAAGGCATGGTTCAATCTTGGAAGGCCAGCTATGAAGAAAATTATTTTGTGGGTGAAAATGCAGTTGATGTTCCCCGATGGGTATGCAGCAAATCTAAAGAGGGGAGCGAGTCTTCAAAAATTGAAAATGTTTGGTCTAAAAAGTCATGATTGGCACATACGGATTGAGCGGATAATGTTGGTGATGTTGCGTGGCTTCATCCCTGAGGACGAATGGCTAGTACTGGCAGAGCTGAGCTATTTCTTCCGTGTTATTTGTGCGAAAGAAATATCGCCTGGCCTCCTAGAAGAAATGGAATAGTTGGCGCCGGAGTTGATCTGCAAGTTAGAGAATATCTTTCCGCCAAGCTTCTTTAATCCAATGCAACACTTGATTTTGCATCTCCTGACAGAGGCACGATTGGGGGGGTGCAAAATCGTTGGTGCTACTCAACTGAGAGGATGCAGAAGATGCTTCGAGCAAAATGTAAAAATAAACGTAGAATAGAAGCATCGATGGCGGAGGCATTCATCACTGAGGAGGCGGCAAACTTCATGACCGCACACTACGAAGCCAAAAATCGTCATTTACATAATCCGAAGCCTCGGTACAATGCTAACGAACCACAAAAGGGTCAATCCAACCTCAGCCTATTCAAAGGGAATCTCGCACCAGCCGGTGGATGGAAACCAGTAAGGTCGGATGTTGAAGAATGGCGGACCATTTTGATGTATCTCTTCAACAACCTAACAGAAGTGCGGTCGTACATCGAGTAAGATCTCGGTACATTGTTTCACAACTTCTAATTCCTTTGAACTTCTCTTATTCCTGGATATTTGATGTAGTCGATACGTCGCCATATTCTCATATGGAGCGGTGATCCAAAAGGATTCCGTCGAAGAGTATGACCTTCTGGCAAAACAAGGAGCCGAATTTCCCGGTTTCATCTCTTGGTTCAAAAAAATGGTACTTTCCATTCACTACAAGAATCCTGTTAATCCATGACGGATACCTTCCGTCATAGACGTATAAAAAACTATCATAGAAGGGCATCAATGATGGATTTGAAATCCGTCATGTATATCGCGTCATAATTGACGATTGCACACTTCATGACGGATTTTGACCGTCATGAATTACAGTTAACCGAAGTGCTCATAACGACGTGAACTTGTATGCCACGTCATCCGCTGATATGGATATTACGTGGTAGCCCATTAACTTAGTGGCCCAACTAGAATTGCAGCCCACTAAATTTCAGCTATGTCTAAGAATCAATGGCCCAATTAGAATTTCAGCCCACTAAATTTCAACTCCGTCTAGGACTCAGTGGCCCAATTAAAATTTCAGCCCACTATATTTCAGCTCCGTTTAGGACACACAGCCCATGTGTAGTAATCAACCAAATTGAAATTTCAGTCTATTAAATTTCAAGGTCAGTCCAAGGCCCACTAATTTCAAGCCGAGAGATTAGCTCATCTCACAATAAAAAAATTAGCCAATATCTTTTTCCCGAAAATATGTGCTACAGTATGTCATTAAATAAATGATAAACACACTACGAAACAACACTTTATACAAATGGAAAAAAGACAACAACACTTTATACAAATGGAAGAAAGACAAGAACAATTTACAGATAACTCTGGACAATACTGTAGCATATCCCATATATTCAATCTACAACATGTCCTTAGATATTCCCCGGCGGAACAGCGGCGACACCATATCCACCACCATATTGCCTCTTTTTCTGCGAGTACACCACCATATCGCCTCTACCCATGCTCCTGAGTAGTCGATCTCCAGCGACGAGAACAACATGGTATAGTCGTTGCCTGCGCGTGGACAACCAAATACTTGTCTCAAAAATTTAGAAATAAAACAGTGAACACAAGATGGTGGGGCAAGGCACTGACAGACCGCGAGGTCGAGGGAGAAGTCGGGGGTGAGGACGCCGTCTGCGACGGACGCGGACACACGACATTGAAGGGACTGCAGCGTCCCGGCACAGCAGAGCCGCCTCCGCCAGGCGCCTGTGCTAACTCGATGCGGCTTCCTCGGTGATTCAGCGCATCCGACAAAGATGGGGCGGCCTGAACCGTGGCTGAGTTGCGGCTGACTCCACCTGCACATGACGTGAGGTGAGATTAGAGAAAGAAACGTGGTTAGGAGCATGCGTGAGGAAGAGTTGCCGCTCATGTACCCATTTCATTGGAGGCACAGAGCACGCACATATCGAGCACGCACGGAGAACAACGCTTACCAGCGACAGTTTCCTCTGGCCCGGCTCGACGAGCCATGGCGCTAGCGTCATATCCTGCCGTCCGCCGCCGCTTGGGCAGTGGATTCGTCGCTTCCCTTCGCGTTTTGTGTCAACGCCTACGACGACGCAGCTCCCTGGGGACGAGTCGGTGCCGCCCCCCGACATCCAAGCGCACACCACCGCACGGTGTGGGTCGGCCTGGACGTCGCGCCCTCGGTGCTTGCCCAGGTGTGGACCCGGAGCCGGGAGAAGGAGCTAGGCGGGGACGGAAGGCGGCGACTGGAGAAGGAGATGGGAGAAAGGAAGGCACTGGAAGCCGGCGGCTGCGGGGTGGGGGAGAAAAAAGAAATGGATCGGGAATTAGAGATTGTGTGCCAACCATTGGATCTCAAAAAATCGAACGGTGGAGACGCTTGATCCATGTGCCGGTAGGCTCAGCCAATCAAAACGCACGGTTTGCCTCACGCAGGATCGCACCCCTCGGCTGACCACCATATGGGCTTTTGCTGATTCCAGCCCCGCCTGAGTGAGGCCGCCCAGATTTAAAACCATTTCTATTTTTCAAATAACTAATAAAGCCACTTTTGTCAAGTAACCTTTTCTCAAAACAAAAACCTTTGTCAAGTAACTTACAAAAAATTATCTTATAAGTATATCCCAATAAAAAAATACATGCGATATAAAAAAATTATTACAAAAAAAAATAAACCAAGAACCCCAAGTTTGTGCTCGATTTTTTCCCATGTCGATATTTGGAGTTTCTTTTCATTCCTTTGATAGGGTCTAATATAAACATAGAGTGAGAAAGAAAAAAGTGAATTTTAACCCCTTTTTCATATTTTATAGTGATTGTAAATAGGATGTATCTATCAAATGCCTATAAATGTAGTAAATTACTTTGAAATAGCAAACAAAACCTGAAAAATGTCAAAATTTGACATATTATATGTGATGGTGTATGTTAGGTGTCCAAAAAGATTCAAGGATAAATGATTAAACAAGTATCATTTCTCCTTCAAACCTAACGCATTCTCTCTGGAGATCATGATTCCTCCTTGCAGATTGTTCGACTGCAAAGCAGTATGCATGATTTTTTGTGTGAAAATATTTTTGATTATTTTACCAAAGAATCTAGATGTCATATCATGATACCATGGGAGATTCCATATTTTTCACACTTTGTTTGCATTTTTTTCCTAAATTTAAACTACTTTTCTTGCTATCAAGTTCCATGTTGCTGCTCGAGTCCTGGCCCCATCTTGTTTGGAACTAATTTTATTTCCTTACATATGGCATAATCCTACAGTAAATACCACCAATAAGATCTTTCAACCCATTTCTGAGAACTATTTCATGTGTTCTCAACTTAAATTTCAATTGTATCCATTAAATTTTTAGATATGCACTCAATGACTTAAATATATTCAAAAGGCTTTTAAAGTGCCAAAATTTGGCATGTTGCATTTAGTGTTGTATGCCGAGCATAGAAAAAGTTTCGAGGCCAATTAATGAAGCAGGTTTCAAGGTTCACACTTATTTTTTTGTTAAAAAATTCTTAATCAAATAATAAATGTAAGGAAATATATATTTGGCATGAAGTGTAAGGAAAGTGTTTGTGCATTTGAAAATATGTTCAGAATGCTTTTGAAAAATACATTTCTAGAACTATTTATTAGTACACAATATTTTTTATACAGATTGTCAATTGTTTCATAATTGTATTTTTAGAAAAATACAATGGTTATACACAATAGGTGTGTCTGTGTGCGCGCGCGCGTGTGTGTGCGTGCGTGCACGTGTGCGCGCGCGCGCGCGTGTGTGTGTGTGATCTTCAATGAATGTACGTATTATTTTTAAAAGTTCATGTTTACTTCTTAATTTTTAAAAGTGCGTTGAACATTATTTTTTAAAATAAGTACACTTAATGAATTAAATAAAGCAGACGAGCCCAAAAAATGCCAAATGTTGACATGGAACACGTGATGATGTATGTTGAGCGTGGAACAAATTCAAGGTCAAACGACCAATCAACCAACACTTCGCCTTCAAACCAGACCCGTTCCTTCCCAGAATCACAATTCTTTCTCGGAGATGTTTCGGTTTCAAAACAATGTACATCACAACTTTTGCGGGTAAAATCATTCTTGCATTTCAAGAAACATCTTGACATTTTATACTAGTTAAGCTATTTTAATGCATTTCAAGATTTTATTAAATGCAAATACAATCAAGATTTAAAATACACAATAATTGTGTATTAATAATCATTCCTATTTTTCCTTAAAATTATTTACAACAGTGAAAGCTAAAAAGAAAAAAAATCTGCGACTTAAAAAATAGTATTGCGTGCTTCTGGTCCCTAATGAAGGTACAATTTTTTTTCCTTATATTTGTTTATTTAAATCCATATAAATTTTATAAAATGTTCATGCTTACCTCTTCAAGGTACAACATGATGAAAATAGAAAACGAAACAAACTTATTTTTGTATGAAAAGTGAAATTTGGAAATAAACACAAAGTTCGTAAAATAAAATAGAAAAAAAGCATTAGCAAAATAGATTGAGAATTAAATAAAAGGTAGCTACATCACCGGGCCGTCCTAATTGCTGTTTAAGGCGAGCTATGTTGTCTAAAAAAATGGTTAACTCCTTTACGTCTCATGTTCGCGGGCTCGTCTATTTCTCGCATTAAGTGACACAGGAGCGGCCCCTCGCTGATGGGAACGCTAGTTCGGCCGTTCCACGTGCGCGGGAAACACCACGCTATTTTCTGTTTCGTTTTTTCATACTTTTTTCCTTTTTTCTTTACTTTTGTTTATACGCTAGAATAATATATATATATATATAGATAACAAAAAACACTATTCAAAAAACATTTGAAAATGTTGAATAACTATTTGAAAATTTGTTGAACAATTATTTGAAAATTGTTGAACAAGCATTTGGAAAAAAAGTTTATCACGTGTATAAATATGTTGAAGAAGTTTTTGAAAAAAATGTTGCTAATGTATATAAAAAG
>NC_041390.1:9115241-9131537 GCF_002162155.2 Triticum dicoccoides
CATTCGTATCAAATTTTTGACCTTATTTGGACTAAAGAATTAAGAGTTTTTGACTTTTTCTACGCACAATTAACTTTGAGCCCTCCCTTCATGTTCTTCCAAGATTCGCCACTGTGAACAAGTATTTGACAAAATGTTTATCATGTATATAATTTTTTTTGAAAATTTTTGAACAACTATTTAAAAAATGTTAGATGTGTATACAAAAAATATAGAATGATAACCAAAAGAACAAAGAAAATAAACAAAATGAAAAAACGAAGAAACAAAGTGCATACAAAGAATAAAGAAATGAAGGAGAAAAAAAGGAAACAAAACGAAAACAAGAAAAAAAAACTCAAAACCGGTTTGAAATCGCCTCAACTATTGCGCACACCTGCAATTTATCACTAACATGACTTGGGTGGAGTGATAGCAGCACGAGCAATTGCCCGTGCAGAGAAGTGATTTAACACTGGTTCGATACCTATTCGCCCACCTTTTGCACCTTATTTCTCTCTCTCATAGGCTGGCGTGAAGCACCCACGCTGACCTGGCACCTGCCCTGGCTCTGGAATGTAGCGTGTGTAATTATCTCGGTCCAACCACTGCTCTGATTTGCTATTTTTTTTATTACAATGTACTACATGTTATAAATTTTGTACTGTACGAACAGTACGAGTACAACTTATTACATATAGAACATCCGTGTAATTATGTTGGTCTAGGCCCTGCTCCCATGCGCTATTATTTTATCTTATACAATTTTTTATTATATGAATACTACTACATTTTGCTAAAAAAATATTACTACATATAGAAGTCAAAACGTCCAAATTGTATTAAATTTGGGTGTTTAACCTATTGGCAAATATTTTGCAGAGAGCGCGAGTTTCCTGGGTTTGATTCTCGTGACATAATATATATTCTATTTTGTTAGGTTTCTACACACACACTATTGACTACATCTGACTAACATGTGGGCCGAACAAGGAGCACGCATGACACATCAACACCATCCATCTGTGGAGGTCTGAATGGCGTGTAAGGAAAGAAAGTCCAGGCCAAGCCGATCGATCTGTGACGGCTTCCGTGACGGTCCTTCTTTCTTTGTCATAATGGGGTTACCGATTCGGGGGCCATCCTCATGTTGCAAATCCATGACGGTTTCTATGATGGGCAAAGAGGAATTGTCATCATCGGTGACGGTTTCCTAGAACGTCATCAGAAATCTGTCATGGATTGACAAGTTTTTTGTAGTGATTAGACCCTTTCTTTTCTTTGGCTAATTTGCGACTAATGCAACAATCCTTTCGTATTAAACTTGTAGGCTAATTCAGAGATTATGGATGCCGAATTGAGACAAGTAGCTAATGGTTTTGAATATAAAGTCCGTTCATTTGACAAATACGACATCAACGGGTATCGCTTTCGTACCTATGGCGAAGAGCTATCTATGGTCGACCGAAAGTCTACAAATTGTTGTGTCTCTACTATCGCGAAGGAGGTATCGAGTATTATGGAAGAGTTGAAGCAATTTATGAACTTGAATTCTATGGTGAAAACCCACCAAACGTCGTAGTCTTCAGATGTTATTGGTTCCAGCCGAGGGAGACTAGAAGGACTCATGAACATATAGGGCTAGTCGAAATCAAACAAAGCACCCATTTGGATGTTCCCGATGTCTATATTACGGCTCAATAGGTAACCCAAGTTTTCTATCTACCGTGGGCTTGTCAAAGTGATCCAAATCTCAGTGGTTGGGACATCGTTTATGAAGTGCCGCCACGTGTTAGACCACCTCCCCCCAATGAAAAGGATTATGAACCTCACATTAACCAAGACACATATGACGAAGGAGAATTCTTCCAAGAAACACGTCTTTCCAAAAAACGTTTCAAGAACCGCTCTACTCCACCCCAGAACATTGAAGTAGACACGATAGTGAATCCGACTTCACCCCTGAGTCGGAACAAGAAGAGCCGGAAGAAGAAGTTACTGCTGCAGATGACCTGTCAATGCTTGAACAATTACGTAAAGGTGGCCTTCCACATGATGCATTTATTAATGATGATGATGAGCACGTCATTACCGATAGTGATGATGATGATGCTTTTATTAATGATGATGAAGAACACGTCATTACCGATAGTGATTATTAGGTATTCAAGTTTTTACGTTGTACTTGATTTATATAGTTATTTGTATGATTGTATGATTTATATAGTTGGTATTTATAATTTCTTACTTTGTATGATTGTTTCTTATACATAGTGCCATGGTCTTGATGTCCGTCCTGGTCGGCCCTCGCCCGCTTTATGATTCGGATGTGGTAAATTCTCTTTCATAACTATTTGATGCATTTCGCATCTATGACAATTATGGCCATCAAGTTGACATAGAGATAGTTCAATCTAGGAGGTATGTGAACCGGAATTTGGAATGGACCCTCTTGTCAAGAAGTTAAATTTAGTTGAAAAAGAAAATGAGTATTTGAAAGAAAAAATTAAAAGAATTAAAGAAGAGAAGATGACATTGGAGTTGTATGTTGCCGATGTCATCGATGATCACAAGATAAAGATGAATGCAATGCGCTTGAAGATGGATGCAATGCGTCTGAAGTTTATGAAGATTAGAAAATATGCCATTGATAATGAGGCTTGGTATCATTATGTCGTTGGATCAATTGTTACCTTAGTTGCGATCTTCATCACATTTGTTGTGATTAGGGTAAGTTTTCTCTAGTGTTTTGCTTTACAAATGGATACTTAGCTTATTTTCCTCCTAAATGGCATAATTACCTAAGTTAGATAAAAAAATGAGCTATACTTAGCTTATTCAGTTCATTTATGACATACTTAGCATACTTAGGTAAAAAATGGCATGATAATCTTTGTTAGCTCCAAAATGATATAGACTTAGCTTATTTTCCTCGAAAATGACATAATAACCTTACTAAGCTCCAAAATGACATATTTACCTACCTTAGCTCTAAAATGACCTACACTTAGCATTTTTACCTAGCTTAGCAATAAAATGATATTCTTACCTACCTTAGTTAGAAGAAGAAGAAGAAGATAAAGAAGAGGAGAGGACAAAAAGAAAGAGAAGAAAAAAAATCTTCTTCTTCTTCTTCTTCTTCTTTTAACTTTCATCTTTCCCAATTTGCAGATTTGCTTTACATGAGGAAGCTTGGATTCATGGAGTGTACTATTCTTGTGGTGCTTCCTTGTTGTTTATGAAAACTTGTTTGGATATGTATGTCTATATGGATATGTTGTTGGAAACTTGTTTCTGGTTATGTATATATGGATATGTTGGACTTTGTTGAACTATGTTGTTGGATTGGATGAAATATGTTGTTGGACATGTTGTTGGATATGTATGCATGTATATCTGTGTTAAAACCATGTCTAATTAATGGGATTTAAATAAAAACAGGGGATATATAGCCTCTTTGCCGTCCGCTAGCAGACGGCAAAGAGCTTTGCCGTCCGCTAGCAAACGGCAAAGAGGACACGTGGTAGTCACCTGTGCAAAGTAGGAACACTGGCTGCCTATTTGGTCATTTTGTCGTTTGCTGGCGGACGCATATCTGGACACGTGGCAGCTTCCCAGTGCTGCCTAGCTGGGTTCTTTGTCGTCTGCCAGCGGACGGCAAAGATCTTTGACACTTTGCCAGCAAAGAGCGTCGTTAACCCCCTAACGGCTCTCACGCCACCGCACTGTCGTCAGCTGTCTTTGCCGTCCGCTGGCCTCGGATGGCGGACGGCGTAATCCTTTGCCGTCCGTGTCTAAGGAGCGGACGGCAAAGAAGGCCTTTGCTGGTAGGCATTCATCCGGACAGTTTGCCGTCCGTGATCTATGCCTTTGCCGTCTGCCAAGAAGTTGATTCCAGTAGTGATTGGTTTGGCCACGCGGGACATGGCCGATGGCAGCGGTGATGTCCAGCCCGGATATTGGGTGGCGGCCCTGGAAGGTGGTGGCAGGTGAAGCTCAGACCTCTCGCGGTGGCATGGCGTGGTGTCGTCCCTGTCCATAGCGGATCTGCGTCGGTGATCTGGTGGCTTTGGTTCCGGGTTGATTCATATTAGAGACGGTCACGAGCGTGCGGGACCCTCTCGGCAGCTCTCGCGATTTGGCATGGTGGGGTGGCAGGTCTCCTCCCAGGCTCCAGAGGTAGCACAAACAGGTGGTGGCTGATGTGGATGGTCGTCGGATCTATTTTTCTCTCTCTCCATCGCTCCCTCTCTCTCTATGTATCTATCTATCTATGTCTCTCCATCTATATATCTATCTCGCTCTCTATCTATCTTTCTATCCCTCTATCTATCTATCTATCTATCTCCCCCCTCTATATATTATATGTAGATGACATACTCTTGATGGGAAATAATATAGAATTTCTGGACAGCATTAAGGCCTACTTGAATAAGTGTTTTTCAATGAAGGACCTTGGAGAAGCTGCTTATATATTAGGCATCAAGATCTATAGAGATAGATCGAGACGCCTCATAGGTCTTTCACAAAGCACATACCTTGATAAGATTTTGAAGAGATTCAGAATGGATCAGTCCAAGAAGGGGTTCTTGCCTATGTTACAAGGTATGAGACTGAGCTCAGCTCAGTCACCGACCACGGCAAAAGATAAAGAAGAGATGAGTGTCATCCCCTATGCTTCAGCCATAGGATCTATTATGTATGCCATGCTGTGTACCAGACCCGATGTAAACCTTGCCGTAAGTTTGGTAGCAAGATACCAAAGTAATCCCGGCAAGGAACACTGGACAGCGGTCAAGAATATCCTGAAGTACCTGAAAAGGACAAAGGACATGTTTCTCGTTTATGGAGGAGACGAAGAGCTCGTCGTAAAGGGTTACGTCGATGCTAGCTTCGACTCAGATCTGGATGACTCTAAGTCACAAACCGGATACGTGTATATGTTGAATGGTGGAGCAGTAAGCTGGTGCAGCTGCAAGCAGAGCGTCGTGGCGGGATCTACGTGTGAAGCAGAGTACATGGCAGCCTCGGAGGCAGCACATGAAGCGATTTGTGTGAAGGAGTTCATCACCGACCTAGGAGTCATACCCAATGCGTCGGGGCCGATCAAACTCTTCTGTGACAACACTGGAGCCATTGCCCTCGCAAAGGAGCCCAGGTTTCACAAGAAGACCAGGCACATCAAGCGTCGTTTCAACTCCATCCGTGAAAATGTTCAAGATGGAGACATAGAGATTTGCAAAGTGCACACGGATCTGAATGTCGCAGATCCGCTGACTAAACCTCTCTCGCGTGCAAAACATGATCAACACCAGAACTCTATGGGTGTTCGATTCATCACAATGTAACTAGATTGGTGACTCTAGTGCAAGTGGGAGACTGTTGGAAATATGCCCTAGAGGCAATAATAAAAGTATTATTATATTTCATTGTTCATGATAATTGTCTTTTATTCATGCTATAACTGTATTATCCGGAAATCGTAATACACGTGTGAATACTTAGACTACACTATGTCCCTGGTAAGCCTCTAGTTGACCAGCTCGTTGTGATCAACAGATAGTCATGGTTTCCTGACTATGGACATTGGATGTCGTTGATAACGGGATCACATCATTAGGAGAATGATGTGATGGACAAGACCCAATCCTAAGCATAGCATAAAAGATCGTGTAGTTCGTTTTGCTAGAGCTTTGCAAGTGTCAAGTATCTCTTCCTTCGACCATGAGATCGTGTAACTCCCGGATACCGTAAGAGTGCCTTGGGTGTATCAAACGTCACAACGTAACTGGGTGACTATAAAGGTGCATTACAGGTATCTCCGAAAGTAGCTGTTGGGTTGACACGGATCGAGACTGGGATTTGTCACTCCGTATGACGAAGAGGTATCTCTGGGCCCACTCGGTAATGCATCATCATATTGAGCTCAATGTGACCAAGGTGTTGGACACGGGATCATGCATTACGGTACGAGTAAAGTGACTTGCCGGTAACGAGACTGAACAAGGTATTGGGATACCGACGATCGAGTCTCGGGCAAGTAACGTATCGATTGACAAAGGGAATTGCATACAGGGTTTGATCGAATCCTCGACATAGTGGTTCATCCGATGACAACATCGAGGAGCATGTGGGAGCCATCATGGGTATCCAGATCCCGCTGATGGTTATTGACTGAGAGCGTCTCGGTCATGTCTGCATGTCTCCCGAACCCGTAGGGTCTACACACTTAAGGTTCGGTGACGCTAGGGTTATGAAGATATGTATATGCAGAAACCCGAATTTTGTTCGGAGTCCCGGATGAGATCCCGGACGTCACGAGGAGTTCCGGAATGGTCCGGAGGTAAAGAATTATATATAGGAAGTGCTATTTCGGGCATCGGGACAAGTTTCGGGGTTATCGGTATTGTACCGGGACCACCGGAAGGGTCCCGGGGGTCCACCGGGTGGGGCCACCTGTCCCGGGGGCCACATGGGCTGTAGGGGGTGCGCCTTGGCCATCATGGGCCAAGGGCACCAGCCCCTATAGGCCCATGAGCCTAGGGTTTCCCCCTAGGAGGAGTCCTAGTGGTGGAAGGCACCCCTAGGTGCCTTGGGGGGGAGGGAAACCTCCCCTAGGCCGCCGCCCCCCCTAGTAGATCTCATCTACTAGGGCCGGCGCCCCCCTGGCACCCCTATATATAGTGGGGGAGAGGAGGGACTTCATACACCAGCCCCTGGCGCCTCCACCTCCCCCCGTTACGTCTCTCCCTCGTAGTCTCGGCGAAGCCCTGCTGCTGTGACGCCCTGCATCCACCACCACGCCGTCGTGCTGCTGGATCTTCATCAACCTCTCCTTCCCCCTTGCTGGATCAAGAAGGAGGAGACGTCTCCCGTCCCGTACGTGTGTTGAACGCGGAGGTGCCGTCCGTTCGGCGCTGGTCATCGGTGATTTGGATCACGTCGAGTACGACTACATCATCACCTTGCAAGCTTCCGCACGCGATCTACAAGTGGTATGTAGATGCAAGCTCTCTCCCTAGACTCGTTGCTTAGATGAACTCATAGATGGATCTTGGTGAAACCGTAGGAAAAATTTTAATTTTCTGCAACGTTCCCCAACAGTGGCATCATGAGCTAGGTCTATGCGTAGTTCTCTTTGCACGAGTAGAACACAACTTTGTTGTGGGCGTGGATTTTGTCATCTTACTTGCCTCTACTAGTCTTTTCTTGCTCAACGGTATTGTGGGATGAAGCGGCCCGTACCAACCTTACACGTACACTTACGTGAGACCGTTCCACCGACTGACATGCACAAGTTGCATAAGGTGGCTGGCGGGTGTCTGTCTCTCCCACCTTAGTTGGAGCGGAATCGATGAACAGGGCCCTTATGAAGGGTAAATAGAAGTTGACAAAATCACGTTGTGGTGATTCGTAGGTAAGAAAACGTTCTTGCTAGAACCCAATTGCAGCCACGTAAAAGATGCAACAACAATTAGAGGACGTCTAACTTGTTTTTGCAGCGATTGATCATGTGATGTGATATGGCCAGAAGTTGTGATGAATGATGAATTGTGATGTATGAGATCATGTTCTTTGTAATAGGATTCACGACTTGCATGTCGATGAGTATGACAACTGGCAGGAGCCATAGGAGTTGTCATTATTTTTTTGTATGACCTGCGTGTCATTTAATAACGTCATGTAAACTACTTTACTTTATTGCTAAACGTTAGTCATAGAAGTAGAAGTAGTCGTTGGCGTGACAACTTCATGAAGACACGATGATGGAGATCATGATGATGGAGATCATGGTGTCAAGCCGGTGACAAGATGATCATGGAGCCCCGAAGATGAAGATCAATGGAGCTATATGATATTGGCCATATCATGTCACAACTATATAATTGCATGTGATGTTTATTATGTATTATGCATCTTGTTTACTTAGGACGACGGTAGCAAATAAGATGATCCCTTATAAAATTTCAAGAAGTGTTCTCCCCTAACTGTGCACCGTTGCTACAGTTCGTCGTTTCTAAGCACCACGTGATGATCGGGTGTGATGGATTCTTACGTTCACATACAACGGGTGTAAGACAGTTTTACACAGCGAAAACACTTAGGGTTAACTTGACGAGCCTAGCATGTGCAGACATGGCCTCGGAACACGGAGACCGAAAGGTCGAACACGAGTCGTATGGAAGATACGATCAACATGAAAATGTTCACCGACGATGACTAGTCCGTCTCACGTGATGATCGGACACGGGCTAGTCGACCCGGATCGTGTAACACTTAGATGACTAAAGGGATGTCTAATCTAAGTGGGAGTTCATAATTTGATTAGAACTTTATTATCATGAACTTAGTCTAAAACCTTTGCAAATATGTCTTGTAGATCAATGGCCAACGCTAATGTCAACATGAACTTCAACGCGTTCCTAGAGAAAACCAAGCTGAAAGATGATGGCAGCAACTATACGGACTGGGTCCGGAACCTGAGGATCATCCTCATAGCTGCCAGGAAACAATATGTCCTAGAAGGACCGCTAGGTGACGCTCCCGTCCCAGAGAACCAAGACATTATGAATGCTTGGCAGTCTCGCGCTGATGATTACTCCCTCGTTCAGTGCGGCATGCTTTACAGCTTAGAACCGGGGCTCCAAAAGCGTTTTGAGCATCACGGAGCATATGAGATGTTCGAAGAGCTGAAACTAGTTTTTCAAGCTCATGCCCGAGTCAAGAGATATGATGTCTCCGACAAGTTCTACAGTTGTAAGATGGAGGAGAACAGTTCTGTCAGTGAGCACATCCTGAAGATGTCTGGGTTGCACAACCGTATGACCCAGCTGAACATTAACCTCCCAGATGAGGCGGTCATTGACAGAATCCTCCAGTCGCTCCCACCAAGCTACAAGAGCTTTGTGATGAACTACAACATGCAGGGAATGGAAAAGACCATTCCTGAAGTGTTCTCGATGCTGAAGTCAGCAGAGGCTGAAATCAAGAAAGAACATCAAGTGTTGATGGTCAATAAGACCACTAAGTTCAAGAAGGGCAAGGGTAAGAAGAACTTCAAGAAGGACGGCAAAGATGTTGCCGCGCCTGGTAAGCCAGTTACCGGGAAGAAGTCAAAGAATGGACCCAAGCCTGAGACTGAGTGCTTTTATTGCAAGGGAAGGGTCACTGGAAGCGGAACTGCCCCAAATACTTAGCGGATAAGAAGGCCGGCAACACCAAAGGTATATTTGATATACATGTGATTGATGTGTACCTTACCAGTACTCGTAGTAACTCCTGGGTATTTGATACCGGTGCCGTTGCTCATATTTGTAACTCACAGCAGGAGCTGCGGAATAAACGGAGACTGGCGAAGGACGAGGTGACGATGCGCGTCGGGAATGGTTCCAGAGTCGATGTGATCGCCGTCGGCACGCTGCCTCTACATTTACCTACGGGATTAGTTTTGAACCTTAATAATTGTTATTTAGTGCCAAGTTTGAGCATGAACATTGTATCTGGATCTCGTTTAATACGAGATGGCTACTCATTTAAGTCTGAGAATAATGGTTGTTCGATTTATATGAGAGATATGTTTTATGGTCATGCTCCGATGGTCAATGGTTTATTCTTAATGAATCTCGAGCGTAATATTACACATGTTCATAGTGTAGATTCCAAAAGATGTAAAGTTGATAACGATAGTCCCACATACTTGTGGCATTGCGGCCTTGGTCACATTGGTGTCAAGCGCATGAAGAAGCTCCATGCCGATGGACTTTTAGAGTCTCTTGATTATGAATCGTTTGACACGTGCGAACCATGCCTCTTGGGCAAAATGACCAAGACTCCGTTCTCCGGAACAATGGAGCGAGCAACCAACTTGTTGGAAATCATACATACCGATGTGTGCGGTCCAATGAGCGTTGAGGCTCGCGGAGGATATCGTTATGTTCTCACTCTCACAGATGACTTGAGTAGATATGGGTATGTCTACTTAATGAAACACAAGTCTGAGACCTTTGAAAAGTTCAAGGAATTTCAGAATGAGGTGGAGAATCAACGTGACCGAAAGATAAAGTGCCTACGATCAGATCGTGGAGGAGAATATTTAAGTCACGAATTTGGCACACACTTAAGGAAATGTGGAATCGTTTCACAACTCACGCCGCCTGGAACACCTCAGCGAAACGGTGTGTCCGAACGTCGTAATCGCACTCTATTGGATATGGTGCGGTCTATGATGTCTCTTACTGATTTATCGCTATCATTTTGGGGATACGCTCTAGAGACAGCTACATTCACTTTAAATAGGGCACCGTCTAAATCCGTTGAGACGACACCGTATGAATTATGGTTTGGGAAGAAACCTAAGCTGTCGTTTCTAAAAGTTTGGGGATGCGAAGCTTATGTCAAGAAACTTCAACCTGAAAAGCTCGAACCCAAGTCGGAAAAATGCGTATTCATAGGATACCCTAAGGAAACTGTAGGGTATACCTTCTACTTAAGATCCGAAGGCAAGATCTTTGTTGCCAAGAACGGATGCTTTCTGGAAAAAGATTTTCTCTCGAAAGAAGTAAGTGGGAGGAAAGTAGAACTCGATGAAGTACTACCTCTTGAGCGGGATAGTGACGCACCACAGGAAACCGTTCCTGTGATGCCCACACCAACTGAAGAAGAAAACCATGATAATGATCAAGGGACTTCGGATCGAGTTACTGCTGAACTTCGTAGGTCCACAAGGACACGTTCCGCACCAGAGTGGTACGGCAACCCTGTCCTGGAAATCATGTTGTTAGACAACAATGAACCTTCGAACTATGAAGAAGCAATGGCGGGCCCGGATTCCAACAAATGGCTTGAAGCCATGAAATCCGAGATAGAATCCATGTATGAAAACAAAGTATGGACTTTGACAGACTTGCCCGATGATCGGCGAGCGATAGAAAACAAATGGATCTTTAAGAAGAAGACGGACGCGGATGGTAATGTTACCAACTATAAAGCTCGACTTGTCGCTAAGGGTTATCGACAGGTTCAAGGGATTGACTACGACGAGACATTCTCTCCCGTAGCGAAGCTAAAGTCCGTCCGAATCATGTTAGCAATTGCCGCATACTATGATTATGAGATATGGCAGATGGACGTCAAAACAGCATTCCTTAACGGGCATCTTAAGGAAGAACTGTATATGATGCAGCCGGAAGGTTTTGTCGATCCTTGGAACGCTAACAAAGTATGCAAGCTCCAGCGATCCATTTATGGACTGGTGCAAGCATCTCGGAGTTGGAACATTCGCTTTGATGAGATGATCAAAGCGTTTGGGTTTATGCAGACTTATGGAGAAGCCTGCGTTTACAAGAAAGTGAGTGGGAGCTCTGTAGCATTTCTCATATTATATGTAGATGACATACTCTTGATGGGAAATAATATAGAATTTCTGGACAGCATTAAGGCCTACTTGAATAAGTGTTTTTCAATGAAGGACCTTGGAGAAGCTGCTTATATATTAGGCATCAAAATCTATAGAGATAGATCGAGACGCCTCATAGGTCTTTCACAAAGCACATACCTTGATAAGATTTTGAAGAGGTTCAAAATGGATCAGTCCAAGAAGGGGTTCTTGCCTATGTTACAAGGTGTGAGACTGAGCTCGGCTCAGTCATCGACCACGGCAAAAGATAAAGAAGAGATGAGTGTCATCCCCTATGCTTCAGCCATAGGATCTATTATGTATGCCATGCTGTGTACCAGACCCGATGTAAACCTTGCCGTAAGTTTGGTAGCAAGATACCAAAGTAATCCCGGCAAGGAACACTGGACAGCGGTCAAGAATATCCTGAAGTACCTGAAAAGGACGAAGGACATGTTTCTTGTTTATGGAAGAGACGAAGAGCTCGTCGTAAAGGGTTACGTCGACGCTAGCTTCGACTCAGATCTGGATGACTCTAAGTCACAAACCGGATACGTGTATATGTTGAATGGTGGAGCAGTAAGCTGGTGCAGCTGCAAGCAGAGCGTCGTGGCGGGATCTACGTGTGAAGCGGAGTACATGGCAGCCTCGGAGGCAGCGCATGAAGCGATTTGGGTGAAGGAGTTCATCACCGACCTAGGAGTCATACCCAATGCGTCGGGGCCGATCAAACTCTTCTGTGACAACACTGGAGCTATTGCCCTCGCAAAGGAGCCCAGGTTTCACAAGAAGACCAGGCACATCAAGCGTCGTTTCAACTCCATCCGTGAAAATGTTCAAGATGGAGACATAGAGATTTGCAAAGTGCACACGGATCTGAATGTTGCAGATCCGCTGACTAAACCTCTCTCGCGTGCAAAACATGATCAACACCAGAACTCTATGGGTGTTCGATTCATCACAATGTAACTAGATTAGTGACTCTAGTGCAAGTGGGAGACTGTTGGAAATATGCCCTAGAGGCAATAATAAAAGTATTATTATATTTCATTGTTCATGATAATTGTCTTTTATTCATGCTATAACTGTATTATCCGGAAATCGTAATACACGTGTGAATACTTAGACCACACAATGTCCCTGGTAAGCCTCTAGTTGACCAGCTTGTTGTGATCAACAGATAGTCATGGTTTCCTGACTATGGACATTGGATGTCGTTGATAACGGGATCACATCATTAGGATAATGATGTGATGGACAAGACCCAATCCTAAGCATAGCATAAAAGATCGTGTAGTTCGTTTTGCTAGAGCTTTGCAAGTGTCAAGTATCTCTTCCTTCGACCATGAGATCGTGTAACTCCCGGATACCGTAAGAGTGCCTTGGGTGTACCAAACGTCACAACGTAACTGGGTGACTATAAAGGTGCATTACAGGTATCTCCGAAAGTAGCTGTTGGGTTGACACGGATCGAGACTGGGATTTGTCACTCCGTATGACGGAGAGGTATCTCTGGGCCCACTCGGTAATGCATCATCATATTGAGCTCAATGTGACCAAGGTGTTGGACACGGGATCATGCATTACGGTACGAGTAAAGTGACTTGCCGGTAACGAGACTGAACAAGGTATTGGGATACCGACGATCGAGTCTCGGGCAAGTAACGTACCGATTGACAAAGGGAATTGCATACACGGTTTGATCGAATCCTCAACATCGTGGTTCATCCGATGACAACATCGAGGAGCATGTGGGAGCCATCATGGGTATCCAGATCCCGCTGATGGTTATTGACTGAGAGCGTCTCGGTCATGTCTGCATGTCTCCCGAACCCGTAGGGTCTACACACTTAAGGTTCGGTGACGCTAGGGTTATGAAGATATGTATATGCAGAAACCCGAATGTTGTTCGGAGTCCCGGATGAGATCCTGGACGTCACGAGGAGTTCCGGAATGGTCCGGAGGTAAAGAATTATATATAGGAAGTGCTATTTCGGGCATCGGGACAAGTTTCGGGGTTATCGGTATTGTACCGGGACCACCGGAAGGGTCCCGGGGGTCCACCGGGTGGGGCCACCTGTCCCGGGGGGCCACATGGGCTGTAGGGGGTGCGCCTTGGCCATCATGGGCCAAGGGCACCAGCCCCTATAGGCCCATGCGCCTAGGGTTTCCCCCTAGGAGGAGTCCTAGTGGTGGAAGGCACCCCTAGGTGCCTTGGGGGGGAGGGAAACCTCCCCTAGGCCGCCGCCCCCCCTAGTAGATCTCATCTACTAGGGCCGGCGCCCCCCTGGCACCCCTATATATAGTGGGGGATAGGAGGGACTTCATACACCAGCCCCTGGCGCCTCCACCTCCCCCCGTTACGTCTCTCCCTCGTAGTCTCGGCGAAGCCCTGCTGCTGTGACGCCCTGCATCCACCACCATGCCGTCGTGCTGCTGGATCTTCATCAACCTCTCCTTCCCCCTTGCTGGATCAAGAAGGAGGAGACGTCTCCCGTCCCGTACGTGTGTTGAACGCGGAGGTGCCGTCTGTTCGGCGCTGGTCATCGGTGATTTGGATCACGTCGAGTACGACTACATCATCACCTTGCAAGCTTCCGCACGCGATCTACAAGTGGTATGTAGATGCAAACTCTCTCCCTAGACTCATTGCTTAGATGAACTCATAGATGGATCTTGGTGAAACCGTAGGAAAAATTTTAATTTTCTGCAACGTTCCCCAACACTATGTATCTATCTCTATCTCTCTATCTGTCTCTCTCTCTCTATCTATCTCTATCTCTCCCTCCCTCTCTCTCTCTCTATATATATATATATTCATCTCTCTATCTCACTATCTATCGATCCATCTTTATCTATCTATCTATCTACCTATCTATCTATCTAACTCTCTCTATCTACCTATCTATCTCTCTCTATCTTTTTTTTAGAAAAGAAGGAGGACCCCCGGCCTCTGCATCTGGGCGATGCATGCAGCCACTTTATTAATTATTCTCACAAGACCTTCCAAAGTCATACAACAATAAGACTAAAGCCACCGTCTAAGCAACAACTGTCGCTACACCTATCCAATTGATGAAGGGGCACTGATAGCCTGGGCCTAATACCAAACAGACATCGCAGCCAGACCTAACATCTAAGACCTGAGGTCCCAACCAAGACGCCTGCCGGGTATGGGCACCCACCAGTCCGACATGCTCCTCAACCAGGACGCGTGCTGGGTATGAGGCCGCCACAACCACTTGCCACTAATCCATTCTCAGATATGTATTGTTGCATCAACCTTGCCCGGACTAGCTACCACCGACGCCACCACGACACCAGACAGTGTTGACCTCCTGCGCGTGTCCATCATCACACATCTGACGCCAAGCCTCCGCTAATCCATGCCGCCAAGAGCCGCCGCCATGAATATGTAGAAAGAAACACCGCTGCACCGAAGAAGCCATCCGCTGGTCCCTCGAGCCCGAGTGCATCTTCAAGAATGCCGCCCCCAAGGGGGTAACGACACATGAATGCCGCCGTCATCCGATAAATTGATCTAGGGTTTCCCCCGGATGTATTAGGTGGATTTGGGATTTGTACCTCGAGGATGCCTTCATGAAGGAAACGATGATAAAGGCATTGTCATCACGGCCGGCTCTGGCCAATGACCGAAAACCAGGTTTTCATCCAGATCCGCCCCAAGGAATCCACCCGACAACCTGTGCACCGTCTCGACCGCCTTTAAAGCCCCAGATCTAGCCACCTAGATCCGACAACCAACCGCAACAGCAGTGCCACCGTAGGAGTCCTGGCGCACCTGCCACTTCCAGAGTGTGCCTCCAGTGGAGCCTGGGAGGAGGGCTCCCACCCCCACCTCGCCAAACTACGAGAGCCGCCGAGATGGATCCCGGGCGCTCGTCACCGTCTCTGATCCGAACCAATCCGCAAACAGATCGCCGTCACAGATCCGCCTTGGACAGGGACTACACCACGCCATATGTCGCCGCGGGAAGCCCGAGCTTCACCCGCCACCACCATCCAGGGTCGCCGCTCCGGGATCCAGACAGAACATCGCGCTACCACCGGCCTTGTTCCGCCGCCGTCGACCGGCCACCGCGACCTCCGTAGCCGCCGACCAGCCACCGCGACGTCCACCACCATGCCGCCGACGGACCTAGGCGAGGATATCCATCCTCCCCGAGGGCACACGCCGCAACCTCTTCTTCGCGTACTCACACGGGAAGCCACCGTGGCCGCGTGCCCACCCCTTGTCGGATGCCGCGCACGTGCCGCCCCGCCACCAGCGAAGGCCGCCGCCACGAGAAGACCCGCACACAACCGCCACACAACTAGACGTCGACCCATCTGCAGCCGCGCCATTGAGCCCACCGCCGTCAAGATCATCACCGTCGCGCAGCATGGATCCGCGCACCCGGAGCCTCCGCCCGGCCTGGCCGTCCCCGCAGGCCATGGATGCGAGGAGGGGAGAAGGCCCCCACCGCCAGCCACCGCGGGGGGCTTTGCCCCGGTGGTTTTGGCCAGCGGCGGCAGGGAAGGGGGGAGGGGGAGGGCGAGCGGCAGGAGGTGGCGGCGCCCCCCGTGTCGCCCACGGGAGGGGCGACGCGGGGGCTATCTATCTATCTATCTATCTATCTATCTATCTATCTCTATCTATCCTATATCTATCTATCTATCTACCTATGTATCTATCTCTATCTCTATCTCTATCTTTCTATCTGCCTCTCTCTCTATCTCTATCTCTATCTATCTATCTCCCTCCCTCTCTCTCTCTCTCTCTTTATCTCTCTCTCTCTCTCTCTCTCTATCCATCTGTCTATCTATCTATGTCTCTCTATCTCTCTATCTATCTATCTATCTATCTATCTATCTATCTATCTATCTATCTATCTGTCTGTCGGTCTGTCTGTCTGTCTGTC
>NC_041390.1:9132962-9141164 GCF_002162155.2 Triticum dicoccoides
CTATCTATCTCTATCTATCGGTCTATCTATCTATCTATCTCTATCTATCTATCGGTCTATCTATCTATCTATCTATCTATCTATCTATCTATCTATCTATCTATATATATATATCTATCTATCTATCGGTCTATCTATCTATCTATCTATCTATCTCTCTCTCCCTCCCTCTATGTATCTATCTATCTATCTATCTATCCCTCTCTCTCTATCTATCTATCTGTCTATCGATCTGTCGATGTCTCTCAATCTTTCTCTGTCTCTCTCTGTCTCTATCTATCTCTGTCTCTCTCTCATCTGGACATCTGCGGTGTCCATTTTCAGGGCTTGCATAGGAGATGTTATACATAGTAGACATACAAAGGAAGTATAGCAATACAAGGACATACATTGGTTGATTTGATTTTTTTTTCAACTTGAGATTTGTCCTGGCACGCTTATTAGTATATAGCATTATAGGCTTTAATAAGGTAGCTTTACATGTAGTTAGAAAAGCAATGGACAGGATCTGCATTGAATATCCAAAAATGGCATATAAAAGAACGGGTGGGGTTACTGAGATCCTGATTCTAATGAGTGACACTTGCATATAAAATGGAACGTAAACAAAAGTTACTGAGATGATGGTCCTAATGAGTGACACTTTTATATAAAAATGGAACGCTACAACAAAAGTTAACCATAACACCACAAAGTATATACTACATCGGCGCTCCCAGTTAAGCCCGCCCCATGCATGAAGACGGCCTTTGAATTTGAGCACCCCGTGACCCCAGGTAAGCAATGAGGCCAATTAAGCTGCAGATTAGTACTACTCCATCACTTTTTGGAGTAGTGGTAATTAGCTGTCCCTTCACTTTTGGAAGGAAAATCCAACAGCATCGCAGCTCGAGCTCGAGCCCGAGTAGTAGTAGGAAGCATGCATGCATGACCCTGCAGCTGCAGTAGCCTCAGGCAAGCAAATATAGCATACTTTGCATATATTTTATTAACAGTGCATGCACTTATGTCAGTACTTTTTTTTGCTGCGGAGCAAAATGGGTTTCCCCTCGAATTTCATTAAGTAAAGCAGATACGAGTTGGTTTTACGTCAGTACATACGTTGTGATGAGATGCCTCCACGTGCATCGCCGATCCCCGTATGCACGCATGTGGCCAGCACATACTGCACCACGTACCGGAAGCCGCGATGGATCTAGCTGACATCGAGAAACGCTAGTAACACTAGATCCCATCGGTCATTGGCGCTACTCAGGGGTCAGAATTCGTTACAGTAATTGGATACTAACGGGTGTCAGATTCGGAATCAGACTGCGGAGAGATCCGTCCACGGTCCACCCGAGAAAGAAAGATAGAAGGTGGTGGTGATCTAGACATAGATCGCGCATGTGGCCTCGCTCCTGCACGGCCAGCATGCATGCTCATCGCCAGCATGTGGCCTCGCTGCTGCTGCTGGATGAACGAACGGGTGGCTCCAGCCATCCTTGCGTAGGAGTAATATATAAAGCGCGCGGTTTGGAGCTGGAAACGGAAAAACATATAAGGCCTCTTTTGGTTCATAGGATAGGATTATCATAGAAATAGGAATCTTGTAGGAAATGAGATGACATGTATCTCAAATCCTATGAGTAGGAATAGGAAACAAGATGTCATTTGGTTGACATCAAAGAAATTTTTCCATTGAGTCTAGGCTCTTTTTTATTTTCCTATGAAATGTGAAAGATAGGAACCAATCCTATGAAGGAATAGAAATCCATTCCTATGAACCAAAGGGCTCTAAAGGAAAAAATCCTATAAGAACCCTATTCTCTAGAATTCCTATGAAATTCCTCTAAACCAAAGGAGGCCTATGTGGGAAAGATCCAAGAAGCTAGCCTAGCTAGGTGCACAAGGCAGCCTGCTGATTGGGCCTCTTGGCGCTTTCAAAGTCGCACCGGCGCATCGCATCGCATCGCAGTGCTGCTGTTCACTACGGGCCGGATGTACTAGTAGTAGTAGTAGGAGGAGGAGGAGTACGTGCATGGGCGCGCGCCAAGGAAGGGCGTGCCTGCCCAGCCAGCCATCGCAGAATGGAATGGCGCCTCTTCGCGTGCCTGCGTCCTCTCGTTGGACGGCCAGGCAGAGCACCGCGCGCACGGGCCCTTGCTGCTTCCGAGGAGCCATGCGCGCACGGCGGCTGCGGCCGGACCGGACGCCGGTGCGTGGCTGGTAATGGCGGGGAGCCATGCATCACACGCTTCACCCTGTCACGGCTCAGGAGGTCCAACCAACCCGTCCCGACCTCTTCCCGACACCCCGTGTAAATTCAGCAGGATTTCCAAGCATATGCGTGGTCGACACGTTGGGTCTCGACGTCTTCCCGACTCCCCGTCCGTCGCTTACGGCTAACCGGTTCCTGTGGCATGTCTCACCTATGCGCGCTTGCTCACTCGCTTGCACATTGTACTTAAATATCGATGGAACAGCTGGTTATCTCCAAGAAAGCAAATCTTACATTCACCTAGCCCCACAATAGTTTGACCTACATTTTCCCTGTTGTCAATTCCTTTGAATCAAACGGATGAATGATATCACCATAGAAAAATTCGTTATTCATATGGTTTTCTCTACTCTTCCTATGAATCAAAGATGTCCTAAATGGTGATGTTTCTTTTTTGAGAAATTGATCCTTCAGATTTAGAACAGACAAGTTTTTTTGCGTTCTTTTTTTATCCTTTCTTTTTGTGCTCTTTGTGAGTATTTTTCGTTCTTTTATTTTGAGACATGATGACTTGTTTTGAACCTATTTGCTTATTAATAAGTATGGCCGTATACATGGTTCTGATGCAGAGGCCGGGAAGCTCCCCCTTTTCGAAAAAAAAGAACAGACAAGTTTTGTTGTTTTTTTTTGTGAAAACAACCAAGCTGCTTTCTTTAGGGCACAATTAATATACAGGCAGACAGACGAAGAACTCCCTTTGTACACTAGTAGAAAACAGGGCTTTGGTCCAGGCCGGGTCAGCCCATTAGTCCCGGTTCAGTCTAGAACCGGGACCAATGTGGGCATTGGTCCCGGTTCGTGAGCCCAGGGGGCCGGCCGGGCCACGTGGGCCATTGGTCCCGGTTCATCTGGACCTTTTGGTCCCGGTTGGTGGGATGAACCGGAACCAATGGGCCTCGCTCCTGGCCCACCACCATTGGTCCCGGTTGGTGGCTTGAACCGGGACCAAAGGCTCCCCTTTAGTCTCGGCTCATGTCACCAACCGGGACCAATGAGGTGTCTATATATACCCCCTCGCGCAAGAGCAGAGCACAGTGCTCTGTTTTTTCTGGCCGAGGGGGAGAGGGCTTTGTGGTGCTCTAGCTCACCTCCTATGCACATGAGGTGTTCGATGGAATGCCCGAACCATACTACTTAAGCTTTCTCCTCTCGAAGCTCGACCTCCAAGCTCCATTTTCCTCGAGATTTGTCTAGATTTAGCGGTCCGTCACGCCCCGTCCCCGTCTTCACCGCCGTCGATCACCCGCGCCGATCTCATCACCGACACCACCATGGTGAGCCTCTTGTTCTTATCTTCTTTCTGAAAGGAAAAATATTCTTACTTGTATGTTTAGATAGATACTTGTATCATTTCCTTACATTTATTATTGCATCTTATATAGTGCGATGGTTTTGGTATCCGCCCCCGTCGGCCCTCGTCCTGTCTATGATTCGGATGTGGTATGTATATTATCTTTATAACTATTGGTTCATTTATTGTTTATAAAAATTATGCCGACCAACGTGACATAGATTTTATTTATCTAGGATGTATGTGAATCGGAAATGCTAACCGACCCTATTGTCGAGAGGTTAAATTTAGTTGAAGAAGAAAACAATTTGTTGAAGGAAAAAATAAAAGAAATTGAGGAGGAGAAGATGATATTGGAGTTGCATGTTGCGGATGTCGTTGATGATCACAAGATCAAGATGGATGCAATACGCTTGAAGATTAGAAAGATTAGAAAATATGCCATTCATACCGAGGCTTGGTATCATTATGCCGTTGGATCAATTGTTACCTTGGTTGCGATTATGATCGCATTTGTTTTCGCATTGAATGTTTTACATAGTTTCAATGTATGGTTTAATTAATTAGATGCTCTGGAGAGCTATATGTTGTTAGATGAGAACTATGTATGCACTTTGGTTTTAATGTGATGATGAACTTCTATTAATTTGGACATTTAATTATATATAATGCATGCAGATGAACCGGCAATGGATGTACGGTGACAGACACACCCGCGAGTACATTAAGGGCATGCATGAGTTTCTCGATGCGGCTGAGGCAAACAAGCAGAATGGTTTTATGTGTTGTCCATGCACTGAATGTGGGAATACGAGGTCTTACTCTAACCGGAAAATCCTTCACTCCCACCTGCTTTACAAGAGTTTCATGCCACACTATAATGTTTGGATGAGGCACGGAGAAATAGGGGTTATGATGGAAGACGGCGAAGAAGAAGAGTACGATGACAACTATGTGCCCCCTGAATACGGTGATGCTGCAATGGGGGGAGCTGGTGAAGATCAAGAGGAACCAGATGATGTGCCCAATGATGCTGCAACGGGTGAAGCCGCTAAAGATCAAGAGGAACCAAACGATGTGCCCGATGATGATGATCTCCGCCGGGTCATTGTCGATGCAAAGAGTCAAAAGGAGAAGCTGAAATTCGATCGCATGTTAGAGGATCACAAAAAAAGGTTATACCCCAATTGCGAAGATGGCAACACAAAACTTGGTACCATACTGGAATTGCTGCAGCGGAAGGCAGAGAATGATGTGGCTGACAAAGGATTTGAGAAGCTACTGAAAATATTGAAGAAGAAGCTTCCAAAGGATAACGAATTGCCCGGCAGTACATACGCAGCAAAGAAGGTCATATGCCCTCTAGGATTGGAGGTGGAGAAGATACATGCATGCCCTAATGACTGCATCCTCTACCGCGGTGCAAACAAGGATCTGAACGCATGCCCGGTATGCGGTGCGTTGCGGTATAAGATCAGACGAGATGACCCTGGTGATGTTGACGGCGAGCCCCCAGGAAGAGGGTTCCTGCGAAGGTGATGTGGTATGCTCCTATAATACCACGGTTGAAATGTCTGTTCAAAAACGAAGAGCATGCCAAGTTGATGCGATGGCACAGTGAGAACCGAAAGAAAGACGGGAAGTTGAGAGCACCCGCTGACAGGTCGCGGTGGAGAAAAATCGAGAGAAAGTACTAGGATGAGTTTGAAAAGGACCCAAGGAATGTATGGTTTTCTTTAAGCGCGGATGGCATTAATCCTTTCGGGGAGCAGAGCAGCAATCACAGCACCTGGCCCGTGACTCTATGTATGTATAACCTTCCTCCTTGGATGTGCATGAAGCGGAAGTTCATTATGATGCCAGTTCTCATCCAAGGCCCTAAGCAACCCGGCAACGAAATTGAGGTGTACCTAAGGCCATTAGTTGAAGAATTTTTACAGCTGTGGAATGAAAACGGTGTACGTACGTGGGATGAGCACAGACAGGAGGAATTTAACCTTAAGGCGTTGCTGTTCGTGACCATCAACGATTGGCCCACTCTCAGTAACCTTTCAGGACAGACAAACAAAGGATACATGCATGCACGCACTGTTTAGATGACACTGAAAGTATATACCTGGACAAATGCAGGAAGAATGTGTACCTGGGCCATCGTCGATTTCTTCCGACCAACCATCAATGTCGAAAGAAAGGCAAGCATTTCAAAGGCGAGGCAGATCAGCGGAAGAAGCCCGCCATGCGCACCGGTGATCACGTGCTTGCTATGGTCAATGATTTACACTACGTAATCTTTGGAAAGGGTCCCGGTGGACTAGCTGTTCTGAATGACGCTGAGGGACACGCACCCATGTGGAAGAAGAAATCTATATTTTGAGACCTACCCTACTGGAAAGACCTAGAGGTCCGCTCCTCAATCGACGTGATGCACGTGACGAAGAACCTTTGCGTGAACCTGCTAGGCTTCTTGGGCGTGTATGGGAAGACAAAAGATACACCTGAGGCATGGGAGGACCTGCAACGTTTGCACGAAAAAGACGGCATGCCTCTGAAGCAGTATAAAGGTCCTGCCAGCTACGCTCTTACGAAAGAAGAGAAATAAATCTTCTTTGAATGCCTGCTCAGTATGAAGGTCACGACTGGCTTCTCGTCGAATATAAAGGGAATAATAAATATGCCAGAGAAAAAGTTTCAGAACCTAAAGTCTCATGACTGCCACGTGATTATGACGCAACTGCTTCCGGTTGTATTGAGGGGGCTTCTACCGGAAACGTCCGATTAGCCATTGTGAAGCTATGTGTATTCCTCAATGCAATCTCTCAGAAGGTGATCGATCCAGAAATCGTACCAAGGCTAAGGAGTGATGTGGTGCAATGTCTTGTTAGTTTCGAGCTGGTGTTCCCACCATCCTTCTTCAATATCATGACGCACGTCCTAGTTCATCTAGTCGACGAGATTGTCATCCTGGGGCCCGTATTTCTACACAATATGTTCCCCTTTGAGAGGTTCATGGGAGTCCTAAAGAAATATGTCCGTAATCGCGCTAGGCCAGAAGGAAGCATCTCCATGGGCCATCAAACAGAGGATGTTATCGGGTTTTGTGTTGACTTCATTCCTGGCCTTAACAATATAGGTCTCCCTAAATCGCGGTATGAGGGGAGACTGACTGGAAAAGGCACTCTTGGAAGAGACTCAATAATATGCAGGGACGGATATTCTTTGTCTCAAGCACACTACACAGTTCTACAGAACTCTACCTTGGTGACCCCGTATGTCGATGAACACAAGAACAGTCTGCGCTCCAAACACCCGGAGCAGTGCGACAACTGGATTACATGTGAACACATCAGGACTTTCAGCAGTTGGTTGGAAACACGTCTCAGAGGTGACAACACTGTTTGTGATGAGTTGTACTTGTTGTCCAGAGGACCATCTTTGACTGTATTGACTTACAAAGGATACGAGATAAATGTGAATACATTTTACACGATCGCCCAAGATCAAAAGAGCACCAACCAAAACAGCGGTGTCCGCTTTGATGCAGTAATCGAGAGCGGAAAGGATACATATTATGGTTACATAGTGGACATATGGGAACTTGACTACGGACCTAATTTTAAGGTCCCTTTGTTTAAGTGCAAATGGGTCAATCTGTTAGGCGGCGGGGTACAGGTAGACCCACAGTACGGAATGACAACAGTGGATCTGAAAAATCTTGGGTACACTGATGAATCGTTCGTCCTAGCCAATGATGTGGCACAGGTTATCTATGTGAAGGACATGTCTACCAAACCGAGAAAAAGAAAAGATAAGGAAGCGAATACATCATACGATGAGCCAAAGAGCCACAAAGTTCTTTCAGGAAAAAGGGACATCGTGGGAGTGGACGGCAAGACAGACATGTCTGAAGATTATGAAAAGTTTCATGAAATTCCTCCCTTCAATGTCAAGGCTGACCCAAGCATCCTGATAAACAATGAAGATTATCCATGGTTACGGCGCAATAAGCAAATGACACAAGCGAAGAAAAAGTGAAGACTTTCTCCCGCAACTTTGCAACACACGAACATGCTACCATTGTCCGTTTTGTACATGCACATGCTATATGGGTGAAATTATGATACCATCCCAACTTTCAACTTTTTCAGAGTTCATTTGAAATGCTTTCATGTCTTATGGTTCGGCCCTCGTAATACCATGACCATTAGTCCCTGGCCCATGCCAACTTTTAACTTTCAACTTTCAACTTTCTAAAACTAATGGCACTAATAGAAACTTTCAACTTTCATCTATTCTCATTTTTTAGTAAGTTAATCACTAACTTGTGATTCAAACAATTTTCAAAGAATTCAAATTTTAACAATTCAAATTTGAAAACTAATGGCACTAACAGAAAGTTTATAATTTTTCTAAAACTAATGGCACTAACAGAAAGTTTATAATTTTGCTGACCTAAAATCAAAAAGAATTAAAAAATAAAGCAAAAACAAAAGGAAATAAATAATGCAGAAAACAAAACAAAAAAACTGGAAAAAAATAAAAATAGCAACAATAAGTATTTTGTTGTAAGTAGAAACAAAATAAAATAAATAAAGAAACAAAGAAAACAAAAAACAAAAAAAGTGTTTTCAAATTTGAAAAAATGGCACTAACA
>NC_041390.1:9141407-9148401 GCF_002162155.2 Triticum dicoccoides
AATAGCAACAATAAGTATTTTGTTGTAAGTAGAAACAAAATAAAATAAATAAAGCAACAAAGAAAACAAAAACCAAAAAAGTGTTTTGAAATTTGAAAACTAATGGCAATAACAGAAAGTTTATAATTTTTTCTAAAACTAAAAGCAAAAAGAATTCAAAAAATAAAGCAAAAAACAAAAGAAAATAAATAATGCAAAAAACAAAACAAAAAAACTGGAAAAAAATATTTTTATAGTAAAGTTAATCACAAACTTGTGATTCACACAAATTTCAAAGAATTCAAGTTTTAACTATTCAAATTTGAAAAGTAATGGCACTAACAGAAAGTTTATAATTTTTCTGACCTAAAAGCAAAAAAGAATTAAAAAATAAAGCAAAAAACAAAAGGAAATAAATAATGCAAAAAAACAAAACAAAAAACTAGAAAAAAAATAAAAAAAATTGCCACCTATTGGGCCACCACGGCCTGAATACGACTAGAAACCCAACATGGGCCAGGATTCAGGCCCGTAGAAGGCCCAATAGGCCCACAGGCAAAGCAGTGTCAGATTAGGCCCATAGGCCTGCAGTTCAGAGGAGTTCGAGAGGGAGGAGGCAACAGAGCTTATAAACAGGTGTTGGGCGCTGTCAACTAGCAAGGTGGGACTAAACTCCCACCACCACGCCGCTGTGCAAGGCCATTGGTCCCGGTTGGTGGCACGAACCGGGACCAATGCCCACCTTTGGTACCGGTTTGTGGCACCAACCGGTACCAATGCCCCCCTTTAGTCCCGGTTGGAGCCAGCAACCGGGACCAAAGGCCGCCGCTTCCCGCCCTTTGGGCTGCTGAAAATTGGCCTTTGGTCCCGGTTGGTGGCACCAACCGGGACTAAAGAGGAGCATTGGTCCCGGTTGGTTTCACGAACCGGGACTAGTGCTCTGGCTATATAAGCCAACACTTGTGAAATTCTCGATTCAGTTTGATCGATCTCCTCGTCCTCTCCTCCGACGACGTCGCCAGGCTGCTCCTCGTCCTCGTCGCCGCCGAGCCCTCCGGACCACGTCGTCACCTCCCTGAGCCCGCGCCGTCCTCGTCGCCGGCATCCCTGAGCCCGCCGCCCTCATCCCCGTCGCCGCGTGCCTCCCCGAGCCCGCCTCCTTGTCCCCGTCACCGCGTGCCGCCCCGAGGCTGTCGTCCCCGTCACCGCGTGCCACCCCGAGCCCGCCGTCCTCGTCGCCGGACTCCATCCGTCGCCGCCCCCCTCTCGAGTGCCACTCTTGCACCCGAGCGCCCCTTGCTCCGTCCCTGCTCCATGGTCGCCGCCGGCCCCGATGCATTGAAGAGCAGAAGGAGAGGAGAAGTAGAGGAGAGGAGAAGTGGAGCAGCAGCAACGCGCTGTCCACTTTTCTGAATTTTTTGGAATTTCTGAATTTTTTTGTCCATATAGAAGGTGTTTGATGAAATGCTAGATGTTTTTTTCATATGATGTTTTTTTTCATATATGTATTCATTTTTTTATTTAGGTTGTTAATTAGTAGATATCGATTTTAGGTTAGTGTAGAGGAAAAGGTAAGATAAGGAAAAGGAAGAAAAGAGGAAGAAGGAAGAAGGAAGAAGAAGAAGAACAAAAGGAAGGAGTGGAAAAAGGAAAATAAGAAGAGGAAGACTTCTTTTTTCTTCATGGATATATGCTAAAGAAAACGAGGGGGTGATAGATGATGATGAGGGGTCGAGAGTGGGACGAGAGGTCGAGAGGTGTCGAGGGGAGAAAAAAATGTTATCAGGGACGAGGGTCGTCGAGGGGTCGAGAGAGGGATGAGGGGTCGAGAGAACTAAATAAGAAGAAGAAGAGGAGAGGAAGAAGAGGAGAAATAAATAAGAAGAAGAAAAAAGAAGAAAGAGAAGAGGAGAAGAAGAAAGGAATAGTGGAGAAGAAGAGAAAATAGAATATATTCTATTTTTTCCTCTTCTCTTCCTTTCTTCTTCTCCTCTTTTTTTTCTTCTTTTTTTTCTTCGATCTTCTCCTCTAGGATTTCAGGGTCGAGGGTTCGAGGGGTCAAGGGTCGAGGGTTTCAGGGTCGAGGGTTCGAGGGTTCTATAGGGTCGAGGGTCAAGGGTTCCAGGGTCGTCTAGGGGTCGAGGGTTCCAGGGTCGTCGAGGGTTCGAGGGGTCGAGGATCGCCGAGGGGTCGAGAGAGGTTTCCTAGTGTCAAAGTATTGAAGAAATCCATGCCTTCATCATTAGCCGGAAGTAACCAGGGCATGTTGGTACGAAGTTCTGCAAAGTTGTTCTGGAATGGAGTCCCGGATAGGATAATCCGCCTTTTGGTACGAATTCAGCAAAGGCCTTCCAAATAGCGATATTCGGAAGGCTCTTGCTGAACTTTGTACCAAAAAGCGAATTATCCTATCTGGGACTCCGTTCCAGAACAACTTTGAAGAGCTTCGTACCATCATGCACATATTACTTTCGCCTAATGATGAAGACATAGTTTTGTTGAATCCTTTGACACTACGCAACCTCCCGACCCCTCGGCGATGCTCTCGAACATGAGAGGAATAAGAAGATAAAAAAAGAAGAGGAAGAAGAAAAAAAACAGGAGAAGAAAGAATAGAGGAGTTCTTCTCCTCTATTCTTTAGAACTCCTCTATTCTTTCTTCTCCTCTTTTTTTTCTTCTTCTTCCTCTTTTTTTATCGGGAACGAGGGTCGTCGAGGGACATAGATGTAGTGTCGTCGTTGTCGATATATACCCCCTCCCGATAGCTTACTATGATTAGGTAGCTAGTTCTATGTTTGGCACTAATATATCCATCTGTCATGTTTGAATAATAATTTCCATGTTATAAATATTTGTAGAAACTATGGACATCGCCCTAGACGAAGCAAAAGAAGCGTTGTTGAGGGACATAATCGCAGAAGGAAGTGATGCCGTCTCGTTGTTTCTCAACGAGACCGATGGTCTGGAAGGAGAGGGTGAACAAGCTGGCTACGGTGACCTAATGTCGGTGCAAGAAGAAGAACATGAGGACGGCTCTGGTGACCCAATGCTGGTGCAAGAAGGAGACCGTGATGACGGCTCCGGTGACCGAACCGAGTCCGGCCAGGTATATATATTAGTTAAGCCTGTGCTGACTAGCTGATTGATGCATTCATTGTTTTGGTATATACACATATTAATTAAGTCTTTGTTCTTTTTTCTAGCCCTCCGTATCGAGCATAACTTCGGTAAAGAGACGAGGCCCGAAGAAAAAGTTGAGATCAGATGAAAAGTTTGAGATCATAGCAATAGCGCCCGACGGCCAACCGATTGAACCCCTTCGGACAAAGAGCGCATTTGTTGCTCAGTGCGGGGTTCTGGTTAGGGACAAGATCCCGATAAGCATCCAGCAATGGTTTAAGCCGGTTACAGAAGACCCTGAGGTGTCTTATGTCAATGATATGCAGAAAAATGATCTTTGGACTGAGCTGAAGTCAAATTTCACCCTACCGCCAGAGGATAATCCAGAGAACCCAATTAAAGAGAAATTAATCAAGTCTTTTGCTCTTAAGAGGATGGCAGAACTATTCAGGAGGTGGAAGAAAGAGCTGAATAAGTTTGTCGAAAATAATGAGACACCAGAATTCAAGGGCAGATATGAGAAGATCAGAGATCACTGACCCGCATTTGTGGCCCACAAGACATTGGAAAAGAGTAAGAAGATGTCGGCGACAAACAAGCAAAATGCTGCGAAGAAGATGCTTCACCATCGCACGGGGTCAGGTGGCTACCTCGTAGCCCGGCCTAAGTGGGCCAAGACTGAGAATGATCTGGTTCATAAAGGGATCGAACCAGAGACAATTAGCTGGCCAGACCGTTGCCGGACTTGGTTCTTCGGGGCTGGCGGAACCTTGGACCCTGTAACAGGGAAGTGCATTTGGACGAACGATCAAATGAACATACCAGTCAGGAAGCTTAAGCAGTATATCGAAGCAGCGCAACAAGGGATGTTCTTTCCAGACAGAGAGAACGACGAGCTCACAATGGCCCTCGGGAATCCTGAGCACCCTGGACAGACACGAGGCACGCCAGGCTCCATTCCGCGGAAGGTTGGGTTTCCAGACGCAGGCGGTTACAAATCCCATGAGAGGAGGAAAAAAGTGCAGCAGACCCAAATGCAGGCGCTGCAAGCAAGGGTAGACGTGATAGAGGAACGAGAAGCAAATCGCAGCAAACGTACTGCCGAAGCCTCCCCCGAAGCTACCCCGCCATCTTAGCGCAGAAGCAGCGTGGCTTCCACCGAGCTGCTTCAGCCGAAGCATGCCTTGATGGCTCCTGCCAGCTATCCCGTGGATGCTATCACGGAGTCTCAAAATTGCCACCTTATGACGCAATGGATGAATTTGAAGGTCAAGGCGGCTGTTGGCTCTGTTTATCCTACTGAACCCGGCGCAACTTTTCACTGCCGGCCAATTCCAGAAGGATATGCTAGGGTGATGGTGGATGAAATAACGGAGGGATTTGAGGACCTCCAGCTTGACCACCCTACCGGTGAAGGGGAGACTCGGCCGGGGTCTGCTCTGAAGACTCCATGCCTATGGCGGAAGGAGCTCATCAACCTTCCGAACTGGACGCCTCCGCCTCCGCCTCCTCCTCCTCCTCCGGCAAGTCAGGGCACTCCGCCTCCTCCACCGCCTCCTCCTCCGGCGAGTGACGATCAGGGCCCTCGGCCGGCTCCTTCTCCGGCGCGTGGCGGCACTCCGCCTCCTTCTTCGCCTGCGCCGACGCGCCCGAGCAGCCAGCCTCCTCCTTCTCCGCCTCGTCAGCAAGGGCGGAAGAGACCTGCCGCCGCTCCAGCTGCTCCAGCGCGTCGTAGTCCTTATCCTCCGCCTCGTAAGCAAGTAAAGAAGACAACCGCTCCGTCTGCTCGGTCAGCGTCTAGCAGTACAACCAGAGGCAGGAGGACATACAGATTCGGTCCTTCTCTGAAGACTCTAGAGAAGTTACCATATGAGAGGACCCCGGAGGAGAACACCGAGATCGCGCGAACCGAAGTGGATGACTGGTTTCAAGGGTTGAGAGCAAAGAGACATCCACCTCCGGAGGAGAAGGTAGATCCGGTGAAAGTGAAGCGCACTCTGGCTGCCTTGGCAAAACCACCCAAGTCTCCGCCGAAAGGCAACTATGAGCGCATTATTGCAAAGACATGGGCTGAAGCGGAGCGGTCGGGAAGTACAGTCAGTGATCAAAGGCTGAAAGAACGACGAGCAGCTGGGAAACAAATTGCCCAGCTCGGCGAACAAGCGAAGCAATCGTGCCCCCCCCTCAAGGTGCCTAGCGACATCGTCGATCCGAGGATGGTGCCCGGTTATGGCAATGTTGACGATTACCTGCCCGACGATGTACATTATGATACCATGGAGGTGCAGATACACAGATACGAGTACGGGAAGCCTCTCGTCAAAGATGAAAAATCTTTAACAACGATGATGCGAAGATTACATGATTGGTACTTGAAAATCTGCAGAGAGTCTGGGGGGAGGAGTACTTTGTATGCGAGAGTTAAACCGGAGCATGACCTCGTTGGAATTGAACTGTTGCCTATTTCATTTGAGGAGTTCTATCAGTTTTTCAATCAATTAGCCCTCGATAAAACAACGATCACCTGCTACTGTCTGTAAGTACTACTACTTCTGTCATTAAGTCTCTCTATATAACTCATCTCTTTCATTGCATGTATTTATAATTATCCTCACTATATTATGCAGAATGAAGATCGCGAATTGAAGAAAAGACAAATCGGTGATATTGGGTTCGTTAACACATATCTCATAGATGCAACTGAGGTTGAACATCGTCCCGGAGATACCGAGGCCAACTTGCTACAATCATTCAAAAAAATGAAAACAAAGATATAATACTCTTTCCTTACAACTTCAAGTGAGTGTTACTGTCTTGTGCATATTCGGTTTCCCTTATATATCAGTCCAGGTTATAGTAATGTAATTGATGAGTTATGCATGCGTGTGCAGTTTCCACTATATTCTCCTAGAGATTAGGCTTGAGCAGGGAGTAGTAACCGTCTTGGACTCTAAACGAAAAGATCCCTAGGAGTATGCGGACATGACTGAAATCCTCAAGAAGTAAGTTAAATCGATCATTATCCACCATATCAGCAACTTTGTTCATTTCCTGATATCAAGTAATTGTTTTCTTTGTCCGGCAGGGTTTGGAGAAAATTCACCAAAAAAGTTCCGGGACTGCCGAAGGAGCTGGAATTTAGACACCCGAAAGTAAGTACTATAGTAGCATGTTCTGCGCATCTCCTAGTGATTCAAGCGCTAGTTTCATCAATACCATTTAGCATTCTTGCTTATCAGTTTGATTGACCTCTATTTCTTGTAAAGTGGTTGTGGCAGGAAAAAGGGAATGATTTCTGTGGATACTACGTCTGCGAGTCCATCCGCCACACGACCTATGAGCGGGGCGGGTACTCTGACGAACAATATGAAGTACGTAAATAACAACATTCACAATTTTATTTTATTACCATCATTTGTATTGAGTTTCATTCATTCATATATATATATGTATTGACCCCCTTCTTCAAATTGGATGTTTCGGAAGCGGGATGAACTCCTAGCACCAGCTCGCATGCGAGCAATTCAAGAGGAATTGGCGGCATTCTTTCTTGACCAAGTGATCGCTGAAGACGGAGAATACTATGTGGACCATGAGTCCGTATGATTATATTTGTAAGAGATAATTATTGTATATATGTAGCCGGTAGTGTCGGATAGATATACGAGAACTTGTTGTTCGACCAATCTCTCGGAGAAGGAGAGGTGGTCGATATCACTTCTCTCTGTATGCATATATGTTCATGACGATCTTCTGTTTTCTTCGTTTGCTTACTAGCTAACTAGCGTGTCTAGTCCTCTCTATACGTATGTATAGTACGTAGCGTCGACCAAGCACGGACGTAGGAGAGGACACTTCTCCCTATTAATTATAGCTAGCTAACACAATATATGA
>NC_041390.1:9148601-9154830 GCF_002162155.2 Triticum dicoccoides
TTCAAAAAAAACATAAACCCCAGCCACAGAAATGCTGACGCGTAGATGCCTATTGGTCCCGGTTGGTGCCACCAACCGGGACCAAAAGGTCTCCTGCCTGGGCTCTGCGCACTGCCCACGTGGAGGCCCATCAGTCCCGGTTCTGGATTGAACCGGCACTAAATGGTCGGGGCATTAGTACCGACACTTTAGTCCCGATTCAGGAACCGGGACTAAAGGCCCTTACGAACCGGGACTATAGGCCCTTTTTCTACCAGTGGTATTATCATTCTTCAAACTATTTCTAGTTTATTCTCGGATATTCTCCTGACCTCAAGAACAAGATAGAAGAATAATCAATCTTATTTACATACTAGGTAAGGTAGTATACATGAAGGAATAAGCAGACCCCCAATCAGAGCCGCGTAAACTTCACATCCTTGCTGAGGGGCAAAACATCGGTATATGTCCAATATACTCTAGGGAAGGAAGAGTACACATCACAAGTGTACGTACGTACAACCTACTGTATAATTCATGCAATCATGCATGCACGCACGTACGGTTCTCTAATGAACAAATACGATGGACAGACACGTATAAACATTGGGTACATCCACAGATTGATGCGTCCACGCGGTGGTATATAGCTTAGGCAGCTGCATGCTAGAGAACATGTTTCATCAGAAGGAGATGAAAGAATTGGCCATGTCGTACTTCATCTTCTCGAGGTTGGGCGAGATGGCGAACTTGATCATGGGCGGCGGCCCGCAGGCGAGCGCGAGGGTGTCGTCGCCGCCCTCGGGGACGTGCGCCCGCAGGATGTCCTCCGTCACGAACCCCACGCTGAACCTCCACCCGTCCTCCGGCCGCTTCACCTGGTCGATCACGTACCACACCTTGAGCCTCTCCGGGTACTCGGCCGCCCACCGGTCCAGCTCGTCGCGCAGCAGGATGTCGTCCTCGCTCCGGTTCGCGTACACCAGGTGCATCTCCGTCTCGTCCTCCGGCTGGTCGCGCAGCACGGCCTGGATCACCTGGTACATGGGCGTGATCCCGCTGCCGCCGCAGATCATGGCCAGCCGCCGCGCCCGCCGCTGCTTGCCGTTGATGACGAAGTTGCCGCGGCCGGTGTACTCCACGTGGCCCAGCGGGCCCTTGACGTCGATGCAGGAGCCGAGCTGGAGCGACTCCAGGTACTGCGTCATGAGCCCGCCGTTGGGGAACTTGGGGTGCTCGTCCCGGAAGTAGACCTTGACGAGCAGCTCGAACTGGCCGATCTCGTCCACCATGCTCGTTGGCGTGTAGGCGCGCATGCAGAGCTTGCCGTCGATGGTGGCGCAGACGAAGATGTGCTTGCCGACGGGGAGGCCGAGCACCTGGTCGGACGACGGCAGCGCGAAGCGGAAGAGGCGGACGTCGTGGGAGAGCTCCTTCTTTTCCACGAGGCGGCAGGGCACCTTCTCGCACGGGCTGGAGAGCGCGATGGGCGCGCCGGCGACCTTGGTGGCCTCCCGGATCGGGGCGAGGTGGGAGAGGCTGGACCCGCCGTGCACGGAGTTGTCGGAGTTGTAGCCGGTGCCCGTGGTGATCAGCTCGCCGATGCGGTAGGTGTCGAGGAGCGCCTTGGCCTTGTCGGAGTGGATGGCGTCGAACTCCTCGGTGCAGTCGGATCCCGCGTTGATGAGGATGCTGTCGGCGCCGCCGGGGTGGTCCTTGAGGAAGGCGGTGCAGTCGTAGACGTGGCCGTGCACCACGATCCACGCCGACTCCTTGGACCCGTGCTTGCGCACCTCGGACATGGTGAACTGCTTGTCCGCGACGGTGTTCATGAACGGCGTGGAGGTGCTCCGCTTGAGCCCCGGCGCCGCCGCCTCGGCCGTCTCCAGGTGCTTCTGCCGCGCCATCCAGCCGCCGGTCTGGTTGCCGGGCTGCGTGGGGTGCTCGAAGACCAGCCCGATCTCGCCCTTGTGGGGGCGGCACACGTTGATCTTCACCTTGAACCAGCAGTTGTTCATCATGCCCATGAGGTTCCAGATGAGCTTCTCTGGCTGGGTGTTGTGCGTCTGGTCCCATGCGCGCACCGCCACCTCCTTGGCGCCTAGGAGGTCTAGCACCTCGATCTCAACGGACCAGAAGCACCAGCACCAGTACCGGCCGTACTTGTTGGGCTTCTCCGGGATGTCCAGCGTGCATAGCATCCAACTCTCACCGCCGTCGAGCGTCACCTCCACTCGCGTGACCTTCTTGCCACCGCCTAAAAATCGCAACAGCAAGAAATAAGTGATATGAGTTGGTGATTCGCTCACGGGCTTAACTAGATGATACCCCGCGCGTTGCTAGGGAGTTTGATATATTATACTAGTTTCTAAATATGTGTGAAATACTTATACAACACTTACGGTTTAAATTATGTGACATTTTTTTGCATATGCCGAAACAAAATATTAATATGAAAAGCTATGGATGTCACAATTAAATGTATTGTGATTTAAAACCTACATAGAACGCATTAGTCACTCTTTGATGATGTGCATGTTGCATGGTAAGGAATTTTCATGCGTGGCTCAGACGGATGCTAGTGGCTCAACCTAGTAATGATAACGGCTAAACAAACTTTGATGATGTGGAAGCACGTATGTTAAGATAATTAGAAGCAGTGAGAATCACTCTTGTAAGTACATTGGATACAGGATTACCGTCTGCTAATTAATTATGGCAATAATAAGAGACACCCCCTCCTTCGCTTGAAAAGAAGGTTTTGATAAAAAGTCAAAAGGTACAATGTTTGACCACGTACTAAACATCGCAAAAAGAATAAATACTAGATGAATATCATTAAATAAATGTTAAAATGTGTTTTCATATTAGACATATCTACTGTTATAGTTCCCGGTGGTTTTCCAGTAAATTTGATCAAGCTTTGCGTTGTTTGTTTTCATAGGAAATGTATGTGTCTTGTCATGGGGCACACAGGGGGTACTTAACAAACGCGACGTTTTCTTAATCTTCTTTTAAACAAGAAGTCCCTGTCGGCAAGCAAGCAAGCAAGCAACCCAGCTCGGCCCAAGTGGGAATATTCAGCAGAAAGTATCCAGGGTTGCTGCAGCTGGATTCCGATTCCATTTGTTGATGATTGGCCGGCGAGCTAGTGCCCGTTCCAAAACGGGACGGATCATGCGTGCATGCTTTGTTCACTTGCCTACTTGCCTTTGACCTCCCCACTAGTAGTAGTAATTTGTCCAGCGAGACTTAGCAACATGGCATTGCTCGAATGCTTTTGCTTTGGTTGATGGTCTACGGGTGGTGGTTAGTTGTTTAGCTTTTCAGACTTAGTCCCTCTCTTGTGCCTTTTGCCTTTCTTGCTTGGGCCTTTCTTGTCACTCTCTGGTTCCTATACCTTGTTCGAATCTTGGCTACATATTGCTAAATCTTAGTCGACTGAGACTTAACCTAGCCTCAGTCGATACTACATTTTGTCGGCTCATTGTATGGGTGTGTGTATGAGCACATGTGAACCGAACCATGAGGACTACAGTTTTGTAGGGTAGTTTACTCTTAAAAAATGTCTTATATTTTGATATAGAGGTGGTAGTTTCTTGTAGGGGACTATAGGTTGTACTAGTTGTAATCAGTAGGCGAGTAGAGTTACTATTGAACTGGTGATAGATAGGAGAAAAATCTGGCTGCTGGCTGCGGCTAGCCACACGAATTGTGGCGCCAATTATATGGCTCGCTCTTAATTTGTCCCTTGCTCCACACCCAAGCCGGCACCCCACCAGGTACGACCTGGCAAACCTTGCCACGGGTCCCACACGCCAGACGACTATTCTGCACCGAATTAGTATACTCCTGGCAGCATCCAGTAGCTACCTTAGCTTTTGGACGCCACCAAGTGCCAACGACCCCAGAGCCACAAGAAAAGCGCATGCAATTTTTGTCAAAAAAGAAGAAGAAGGAGAAAAAAGTGCATGCATGCATGGGTTTTATGTATTTTCCTTGGTAGAAAAGTGCACCATGCATGATTCCATGAACCGCAAGGAAAACTACTACTTAACCAGACAACAGACGGCCGGTATCTCTCTTCTTCTCTTGCACCCTTTGGTTTTGGGCTCATATCATATCATATGGTCAATGCTACGGAAGTAGTGGTAGACTGGTAGGGGTAAAATAACAATGACAATGAGTGGCTGCCACCACCCCTCTCAGCTGTTAGTAGTAGAGTAAGTAGGAAATAATGAGTGGCGTTTCCAAATGCTACATGCCATTTTCAAATGCTAGTACACGCCAATGTCAATCAAGTAAGAAAATGCATTCAATGCTTGGTCAAATGTCATAGTAGGCTTTAAACAGTTATACTGAGACTGGTTATACTCTTATTAAGTTTTTTTCTCTCTACTACATGAAAATAAACCATGGTATATATATGCTCCTTCCTCCTTAATTATAGTCAATGATAGCGTACGGAAGCATAGTACATACTCACTCTGTCCCATAATATAAGAACGTTTTTGATACTACACTAGTGTTAGAAACGTTCTTATATTATGGGGCGGAGGGAGTAGTCTCCAATTGGATGGCGTCATGTCATGTACGTATATACTCCACAAGACAACGAAGAAATCTACCAAGCAGCTTCTCTTTTCGGTCGATCCTCTGACTTTTTCTGGAAAGAAAGAAGGTAAAGAAAATGGAGATGGCGCACGTACCGGAGTATGCGTATCCCTTGATGGTGTAGGCGCGCTGGGTGGTGAAGGCGTTGATGGGGAGGATCTCGTCGTGGCCGGGCGTGGTGATCACCGAGTTGGTGTTGAGCTCGTTGATGATGTACTCGGGGCGGTACCACCACGCCTCCGCGTTGGCCAGCTCGGCGTCCACGTGCGATGGCAGCACCCGGTTGTCCCTGAAGTGGTAGTAGTTGTCGGACTCGGCGGGGGTGACCACGATGCGCCGGAGCCACTTCACCATGCGCCCGCCGATGCAGCCCGGGATGAGCACGCGGACGGGGTAGCCGTGGTCGGGCAGCAGCGGCTCCCCGTTCTGCGCGTAGGCGAGCAGGATGTCGCGGGACGGGTCGAGAGCCCACTCCCGGGTCACGCTGGTGCCGTACTTGGAGCCGCCGCCGCCGGGGAGGTCCTCGGCGCCCTCGAAGCACACGTTCAGGGCCTGGCCCTTTTTGGAGGACATGATGCCGCACCGGAGCAGCACGTCGCGGAGGCGGGCGCCGCGCCAGACGGAGGTGGACACGCCCGCGGCGCCCCAGTTGAAGCCCACCGTCTGCTGCACCATGTTCTGCTCCTTGCGGCGGTTGCCGGCGCAGACGAGCGTGGCGGGCAGCTCCGCAGCGGGGAAGGCCGTGGACAGCTCGTCCATGGTGAGCCGCGCGGGGCGGCGGACGAGCCCCGTCACCTCCACCGTCCAGGTGGCCCAGTCGCCCCGGGGCACGGCGCCGTGGTTGCGCACGTAGTGGAGCGGCGCCGGGGTGATGAAGCCGTGGTGCATGAGGCGCGCCAGCGGTGGCTCGCAGTTGAGCGGGTGCTTGCCGGTGAGGCGGATGAGCGAGGGGTTGCGGTCGATCCAGGCGTCCGCGGTGCCCTCGTCGCGCGGGTCGCGCGTCGACGGCTCCACCTCCAGCTGCAGCTGCGAGCCGTACGCCTCCCGCCAGTCCTCCTCCGGCTCCTCGTCGTCCTCGTCCTCCTCCTCTTCCTCGACGAGGGTCTTCCGCGGCGGCGAGATGAGCGGGGGGAAGCCGCAGCCGCGCACCGGCGAGTCGGCGCGGCGACGGATGCCGTTGGAGGCCCCGCTGCGTGCCGGCGGCGAGGTGGCCGGCGCGTCGAGGCGGCCGAACGACGACTGCCGTGGCTCGACCGAAGCGGCCATGCTGTGCTGTGTTTGTGTCGTGGGACAAGTGTTGGGTCGGTTCTGGATTGGTCGCGGCAGAGGAGAGAAGGAACCGGCAGGTAGTGGCCTGGAGGAGAAGTCGTGCAGAGGCTGGTATATATACACCCACGCAACGCCGACGCCGACCTCGCGAGTGGACTGACGTGCGCCTCAAAAGGCCGCTAGCAGCCCTATCCTTATAGTCGACTGGCCTATGAGGCCCTCTCTCTGTTGCTTGTGCATGCCTCGAGCAATTCAGTCAAAATCGAAAAAACGATCGAAACGGTAAACCTATGGACATGCCTTACTAATTATGCGGCTCTCAATTTCACCATCTCCTCGACTTAGATCTTCGATTAGCACCATTGTG
>NC_041390.1:9155098-9181883 GCF_002162155.2 Triticum dicoccoides
CCCCTTCATCGGCAAACTCGGGAGCGGCCCCCGCATGCATCCACCGTGTCGACCACCGAGCTCGACTTAGATGACAGGCCGAACATGGCCATCAACTCTCAGGAGGTCGAGCAACATCACACCTACCATGAGTAGCTCAAACATGAGGCATAACTGGAGGAGGAGCACAAGGGCAGCCGTGCAATGTCGGCCTATGCCTCATAAGATTGAAGTGCACTATAGGTCCCTAAACTATTCGGGGGACTCACTTAGGTTCTCTACTTTTGGAAGTCAGCATGTAGCTCCGGGAAGTGCAATAACTGTGTCATCCAGGTCCAAACCAGCCCTAACCCTGTGTTGACTGCACATGTGTTACCGTTGATCAAGGCGACATTGGAAGAGGCGGCTTGGCAGCAAACTTCCCGCCGAAACCGGTTGGGATCTATGCAAAAAAGACACAAATGTATGTATGGAGTGTTGGGGATCGTAGCAGAAATTCAAAATTTTCTACGCAACACCAAGATCAATCTATGGAGTAATCTAGCAACGAGGGGAAGGAGAGTGCATCTACATACCCTTGTAGATCGCTAAGCGGAAGCGTTGCAAGAACGCGGATGAAGGAGTCGTACTCGCAGCGATTCAGATCGCGGTTGATTCCGATCTAGCGCCGAACGGACGGCGCCTCCGTGTTCAACACACGTACAGCCCGGGGACGTCTCCTCCTTCTTGATCCAGCAAGGGGAGAGGAGAAGTTGAGGGAGAACTCCAGCAGCACGACGGCATGATGGCAATGGAGCTCGTGGTTCTCCAGCAGGGCTTCGCCAAGCACTATGGAGGAGGAGGAGGTGTAGGAGGAGGGAGGGCTGCGCCAGTCGAAGAGGTTCGGCTGCCCTCCCACCCCTCCACTATATATAGGGTCAAGGGGAGAGGGGGAGGCGCCCTAGGGTTTCCCCTAGGGGCGGTGGCCAGGCAGATGGGATCTCCCTAGGGAAAATCCTAGGGAGACTTGCCCCCCAAGCCAAGCAGGTGGAGCCTTGCCTCCCAAGCCAGGTGGAGGCGCCCCACCTCCCCAAGTAACGTGGGAAAGGGTGTGGGGGGCGCACCAACCCTTAGTGGGCTGGTTTGCCCCTTCCCCTTTGGCCCATGAGGCCCTCCAACACTTGCCGGGGCTCCCGAAACACCTTTCGGTCATGCTGGCCATAGCCTGGTACCTCCGTAACACTTACGGACTCCAATATCCTTCGTCCAATATATCGATCTTCACCTCCGTACCATTCTGGAGCTCCTCGTCATGTCCGGGATCTCATCCGGGACTCCGAACAACCTTCGGTAACCACATACTATTTCCCATAACAACTCTAGCGTCACTGAACCTTAAGTGTGTAGACCCTACAGGTTCGGGAACCATGCAGACATGACCGAGACAACTCTCCGGCCAATAACCAACAGCGGGATCTGGATACCCATGTTGGCTCCCACATGTTCCACGATGATCTCATCGGATGAACCACGATGTCGAGGATTCAATCAATCCCGTATTCAATTCCCTTTGTCCAGCGGTATTGTACCTGCCCGAGATTCGATCGTCGATATCCGATACCTTGTTCAATCTCGTTACCGGCAAGTCTCTTTACTCGTTCCGTAACACATCATCCCGTGATCAACTCCTTGGTCACATTGTGCACATTATGATGATGTCCTATCGAGTGGGCCCAGAGATACCTCTCCGTTTACACGGAGTGACAAATCCCAGTCTCGATTCATGCCAACCCAACAGACACTTTCGGAGATACCTGTAGTGAACCTTTATAGCCACCCAGTTACGTTGTGACGTTTGGCACACTCAAAGCACTCCTACGGTATCCGGGAGTTGCACAATCTCATGGTCTAAGGAAATGATACTTGACATTAGAAAAGCTTTAGTATACGAACTACACGATTTTTGTGCTAGGCTTAGGATTGGGTCTTGTCCATCACATCATTCTCCTAATGATGTGATCCCGTTATCAACGACATCCAATGTCCATGGTCAGGAAACCGTAACATCTTATTGATCAACGAGCTAGTCAACTAGAGGCTTACTAGGGACATGGTGTTATCTATGTATCCACACATGTATATGAGTTTCCTATCAATACAATTCTAGCATGGATAATAAACGGTTATCATGAACATTGAAATATAATAATAACCAATTTATTATTGCCTCTAGGGCATATTTCCAACATGGAGTCCAGTGACGTGTGGTAAGCATCGACTTCCTTTGTCAACCACAGTGGTGGCCATCAGTGGCGGAGCTACACCAGAATTCCTCGATGGGGGAGGGGGGGCATAACACAAAATGGGAGCATTTGAGGGGGCAAAATGCTAAATTTTCTTTCAGCTAGGCCCTCTACTTAATATTTTCTTCAAAGAATTATCCAAAGTTGGGGGGGGGGGGCATATCCCCCTCCCCTCCCTAGCAGGACACTAAGCTCCGCCACTGGTGGCCATAGTGGTAAACATTGATATCACGTCGTCTACAAACACTGTCTTGCGTTGGATCAGGATCAAGAGTAACAATCTCATCAACCTGAGCAAGGTAGTGTGTATGTAGACCAATGATTTGGGCTTGATTATTATCGTGTGTCGTTGTTGGTGTCCGTTCCTCTGCACAGCACAGTAGGGGGGAATTTCTTCCAGATCCACGATGCTGGGGTTCTGGGTGAGGTTGTATAATAGAGCTTCCTACTCTTGATCATATTCAATGAATCTGTGAAGCACTTTGTTTGCCAATTCGAGCTTTCCCTCCAAACCGACATTTAACTATTGCATCGCTTCCTAGGAGCACATCAGTATGGTGTGCTAGAACAATGCCACCTCTATGATGGCATCCACTATGACAATGTTGTCCTCCTTGATGTCAGTGAGTACCTCGATGCTGCTAGAAGGCGCCACAACATTACAACCACGAACCTCTTATGTCTCGCATCAGCCGCCACCATTGACCTACCATTTTTGGTGTTACATCAACTTACTGAAGAAGAAGCTGCCAGAAAGGTCCCTAAATTTGTAAAGATGGTGTTTTTTGTGTGCATATTTTTAGGACCGGCAGGGGTTTGGACTTGGGTGACATGCTTATACGTTTTCATGACTTGAAAGACGATTTCCAAAATTTGAGGACTTACATGACATCCTTGGAACATTCTAGGGATGCGGAATGCACTCATAGGTGTGGTTGTTGGTGGCCCTTGATTTGCGCGACATGACAGGGAAAATTTTGTTCCTGAATCCCGCACATGACGTTGGGGTTCTAGACAAGGTTGTAGACCATGGCTTTATACTCCCGATCATCTCCATGATGAAGCTTTGAAGCACTTTGTGTGCCAAGGTGAGCTTTCTCTGCAAGCCAACATTTAGCTGCCCCGTCGCTTCCCAAAAGCACAACGACAAGGCAGCGAATTTTCTAGTCCTACAAATAGCAGTCTCCCACTCTCAGTGATCCGATCCAAATCATGCCCACGGAGTGCACCTGCGGCGGGTAGGATTGTAGGGTAGTACCCTTCCGATGGGCGAGTCGGCCGGGCAGTCAGTCAGGGGATGCCAAGGGGCAGTGTGAAGTGGCGCCCGGCGGGATCTCGATCGCGCACATCGATGGAGCAACCCAGCAAGCAAGAGGCTGCCGCTGTGGCTTGACGGCCAGCCTCTGCCTGCCTGCCGCACGTGCAGGTGCGCGATCGCCCCGACGCGGGTGCCATTTGCCTGCTTGCCCTTTGGCGCGCGCCCAGGAACCGGCGCGATCGCGGTTGCCCTTTGGCTCGCCGGGCAGGCAGGCAGAGACGCGGCCGGTGGCTAGTTTCCCCGAGCTCCACTGTGCGCCGTACCTGGAATCGGCGTGGGAAACGGGATATGACCGCCGGTGGGTTGAGTTTTCTACCAGCCAGCCGGATCGATCGTAGTCGTACGGGCGTGCGTATGCGCGGCCGAAAACGACTGCCACGGCCCGCGATGGACGTTGACACTGACACGGGAAGAGGTCGAGGACATATGCTCGGGAACTCTGAGTTTATTTACACGTCGGATAAAACTGTTTGGGAATGCTGGCTGGCTAGCACGGTTTGGTTTGGTTTGGTTTGGTTTGGTTGGACCTCCTGAGGCGAGCCCTGACATGTGAAGCGTGTGTTATCCTCCGCGTGTGACGCATGGCTCCCCGCCATTAGCAGCCACGCACCGGCCTCCGCCCGCCGTGCCGCATGCCTCCTCGGAGGCAGGAAGGGCCGCGGCCCGTGCGCGCGATGCTCTGCCTGGCCAGCCAAGGAGAGGCGCGCTATGGCTAGCTACCAGTAGGACGCAGGCGCGCCAAGAGGCGCCATCGTGCGATGGCTGGCCTGGCGCGCGCCCATGCACGTACTCCTCCTACGTCTACTAGTGCATCCGGCCCATGCGCGCGGCACTGCGATGCGATGCGCCGGTGCGACTTGAAAGCGCCAAGAGGCAAGGACCCCTCTGGCCTCTGCCCAGTCAGGAGGCTGCCTTGTGCACCCAAGCCAGCTTCTTGGATCTTTCCCAGATATTTATATGTGTTTCCATTTCCAGCTGCCGATGCCAACCGCGCGCTTTATATACTATACTGCTAGTCTACCACTACTGCAACACTGGAGCCGTTCGTTCGTTAATCCAGCAGCAGCAGCTTCGGATCGGGAACCGATGAGCATGCATGCTGGCCAGGGCCACATGCCCGATCTATGTCTAGATCATGCATCATCACCGTCTTTCTTTCTTCCTTTCTCCGGTCCATGGATCTCTCCACTGTCTGATTCCGAATCTGACACCCATTAGTAATCCAATTAACGAATTCTGACCCCTGAGTAGCGCCAATGATCGATGGGATCTAGCATCACTAGTGTTTCTCGATGTCGATTAGATTCATCGCGGCTTCCGGCCGGTACGCGGCCACATGTATGCATGCATACGGGGATCGGCGATGCACGTGGTGGCATCTCATCACAACGTATGTACTGACGTAAAACCAACTCGTATCTGCTTTACTTAATGAAACTAGATGAGTTTCCGCGGAACTCTATGCGTAAAATCATCGATTTCATACAACTAAATAAAAACTCTATAACCGCATGACAAATGTGGTAGCCAAACTAAAAAAACTCCCATCATCATTTAGATCATCCCACGTAAGGAAAGGGTATCAGCTAACTCCTACTGCATAATGGGATTATATATTTCTTTTTGACATGTTAATGGGACTTAAAAGCTCACTTACATGCATGCTACCGGTGCATACTCTTGCATGCAGACATGTTGATGGAATTTAAAACCCACTCGCATGCATGCCACGGTAAGTTTCTGCATGCTTGCATGTGGCTTAGTGCGGAGCCTCTCAATGTCTAGATCAGACGGCTATTATGGACTGATTTAGTTCATCTAACGGCTACATTAATTTTGATGATGTGGCTCAAGGATAGGGTAGAGAATTTCTAATATTGGGGGCTAGCTATTTAGATATAGTAGATTCGAGGGGGAAACCCCTTCTGCTCAACAAAATAAATAATGTACTGACATACGTTGCATGCACTGTTAATAAGTATGCAAAGTATAGTACTATATTTGCTTGCCTGAGGCTGCTGCAGCTGCAGCTGCAGGGGCATGCATGCATGCTTCGTACTCTACTACTCGGTCTCGAGCTCGAGCTGCGATGCTGTTAGATTTTCCTTCCAATAGTGGAGTACTAATCTGCAGCTTAATTGGCCTCATTGCCTACCTGGGGTCATGGGGTGCACAAATTCAAAGGCCGTCTTCATGCATGGGGCGGGCTTAATTGGGAGCGCCGATGTAGTATATAGTTCGTGCTGTTATGATTAACTTTTGTTCTAGTGTTCCATTTTATATAAAAGTGTCACTCACTACGACCATGATCTCAGTAACTTTTGTTTGTGTCCCGTTTTATATACAAGTGTCACTCATTAGGATCATGATCTCAGTAACCCCATCCATTCTTTAATTATGTTCCATTTTTGGATATCCAATGCAGATCCTGTCCATTGCTTTTCTTACTACATGTAAAGCTAAATTATTAAAGCCTAATGTTGTATACTAATAAGCATGCGAGGACAAATCTCAAGCTGAAAAAAATCAAATCAATCAATGTATGTCCTTGTATTTCTCTACTTCCTTTGTATGTCTACTATGTATGACATCTCCAATGCAAGCCCTCAAAACGAACACCGTGGATGTCCGGATGAGAGAGAGAGACAGAGATAGATAGATAGATAGATAGATAGATAGAGACAGAGAGAGATAGAGATAGATAGATAGATCGATAGAGATAGATTGAGAGACATAGTAGATCGATAGAGAGATAGAGAGATAGATGGAGAGACATAGATAGATAGATAGAGATAGACTGAGAGACATAGATAGAGAGATAGAGAGATAGATAGAGACATAGATAGATAGATAGATAGATAGATAGTGAAGGAAATATGCCCTAGAGGCAATAATAAAGTTATTATTTATTTCCTTATATCATGATAAATGTTTATTATTCATGCTAGAATTGTATTAACCGGAAACATAATACATGTGTGAATACATAGACAAACAGAGTGTCACTAGTATGCCTCTACTTGACTAGCTCGTTAATCAAAAATGGTTATGTTTCCTAACCATGAACAAAGAGTTGTTATTTGATTAACGAGGTCACATCATTAGTTGAATGATCTGATTGACATGACCCATTCCATTAGCTTAGCACCCGATTGTTTAGTATGTTGCTATTGCTTTCTTCATGACTTATACATGTTCCTATGACTATGAGATTATGCAACTCCCGTTTGCCGGAGGAACACTTTGTGTGCTACCAAACGTCACAACGTAAATGGGTGATTATAAAGGAGCTCTACAGGTGTCTCCAAAGGTAGATGTTGGGTTGGCGTATTTAGGATTTGTCACTCCGATTGTCGGAGAGGTATCTCTGGGCCCTCTCGGTAATGCACATCACATAAGCCTTGCAAGCATTACAACTAATAAGTTAGTTGTGAGATGATGTATTACGGAACGAGTAAAGAGACTTGACGGTAACGAGATTGAACTAGGTATTGGATACCGACGATCGAATCTCGGGCAAGTAACATACCGATGACAAAAGGAACAACGTATGTTGTTATGCGGTCTGACCAATAAATATCTTCGTAGAATGTGTAGGAGCCAATATGGGCATCCAGGTCCCGCTATTGGTTATTGACCGGAGATCTGTCTCAGTCATGTCTACATTGTTCTCGAACCGTAGGGTCCGCACGCTTAACGTTACGATGACAGTTATTATGAGTTTATGCATTTTGATGTACCGAAGTTAGTTCGAAGTCCCGGATATGATCACGGACATGACAAGGAGTCTCGAAATGGTCGAGACATAAAGATTGATATATTGGAAGCCTATATTTGGACATCGGAATTGTTCCGGGTGAAAATCGGCATTTTACCGGAGTACCGGGGGGTTACCGGAACCCCCCGGGGGTTTATGGGCCTACATGGGCCATAAGGGAGAAGAGAGGGGCCGGCCAGGGCAGGCCGTGCGCCCCCTCCCCCCTAGTCCGAATAGGACAAGGAAGGGGGGGGGGCGGCGCCCCCCTTTCCTCTTCTCCCTCCCTCTTTTCCTTATCCAACAAGGCAAGTGGAGGGGAGTCCTACTCCCGGTGGGAGTAGGACTCCTCCTGGCGCACCCCTTGGGGGCCGGCCGCACCTCCCCCTCCCTCCTTTATATACGGGGGCAGGGGGGCACCCTAGAACACACAAGTTGATCCTTGAGATCGTTCCTTAGCCGTGTGCGGTGCCCCCCTCCACCATATTTCACCTCGGTCATACCGTTGTAGTGCTTAGGCGAAGCCCTGCGTCGGTAGAACATCATCATCGTCATCACGCCGTCGTGCTGAAGAAACTCTTCCCCGACGCTTTGCTGGATTGGAGCCCGGGGAGCGTCATCGAGCTGTACGTGTGCTAAGAACTCGGAGGTGCCGGAGTAACGGTGCTTGGATCGGTCGGATCGGGAAGACGTACGACTACTTCCTCTACGTTGCGTCACCACTTCCGTTGCGGTCTACGAGGGTACGTAGACAACACTCTCCCCTCTCGTTGCTATGCATCACCATGATCTTGCGTGAGCGTAGGATTTTTTTTTGAAATTACTACGAAACCCAACAGATAGATAGATAGATAGATAGATAGAGAGAGAGAGAGAGAGTGAGAGATAGATAGATAGAGAGAGAGAGAAAGATAGAGAGAGATACATAGATAGAAATAGATAGATAGATAGATAAATAGATAGATACAGGGAGAGAGATAGAGAGAGATAGATAGATAAACTGATAGAGACAGAGACATAGATAGATAGATAGACAGACAGAGAGAGAGAGAGAGAGAGAGACGGAGAGATAGATAGATGATAGATAGAGAGATAGATAGAGAGGTAGAGAGAGAGACATATATAGATAGATACAGAGAGAGAGCGAGAGATAGATAGATAGAGATAGAGACATAGATAGATAGATAAACAGATAGGTAGATAGATAGATAGATAGATAGATAGAGAGAGATAGAGAGATAGAGAGACATAGATAGACAGACAGATAAACAGATAGATAGAGAGATAGATAGATAGATAGATGATAGATAGAGAGAGATAGAGAGAGAGACATAGATAGATAGATATAGATAGATAGATAGATAGATAGAGAGAGGGAGATAGATAGATAGATAAAGAGAGAGAGAGATAGAGAGAGGGAGATAGATAGATAGAGATAGAGAGAGAGACATAGATTGATAGATGTAGAGATAGATAGATAGAGATAGATAGATACATAGGTAGATAGAGAGAGATAAATAGATAGATAGAGACATAGATAATTTGCCACCCCTTACCTCCCCCTTTCATAATTTGCCCCCCTCCTGAGAATGACAGGTGGGGCCCGGGCCCGCCCGTCATTGAGACAATGGGTGGCAAATTGTGAAAGGGGGAAGTAAGGGGTGGCAAATTATCAAATCGCCCTAGTTTTATATGAAAGTGCCACTCATTAGGATCATGGTCTCAGTAACTTTAGTTGTGTTCCATTTTATATATAAGTGTCACTCATTAGGGTCATGATCTCAATAACTTTTGTTGCGTTCGTTCCGTTTTATATACAAGTGCCACTGATTAGGATCTTGATCTTACTAACTCCATCCATTCATTATGTGCCATTTTGGATATCGAATGCAGATCTTGTCCATTGCTTTTATAACTACATGTATCTAAATTGTTAAAAGCCAAATGCTCTGCGATAAGCATATATATGAAGATAAACCTCAAGTCAAAAGGAAAAAAAAATCAAAGTATGTCCATCTATCACTCTTCTTTTCTAAATTTCTGTCCATGTTGTAAACCTTCCCTTAGAGACCTGGTCTATAATTCTTCCATGTTACGCCGCGTATAATATGTGGCAAAAAAATTCCTCGACTCAACCCGACCTGCCATCACCTCTCTACCAATCATTTTCTCCACCAACTCTGGCTACAACTGGAATACGGATCCCTTCCAATTTTCATACACTGGATTACCTTGTATTTACTCACACTGTTTTGATGCTCAGTAAACACTATGCACAAATATAGCTTGAATAATTAGCAATCCTATAAATGGCTAATGATGTTGTTTTTATTACAAACCTTGCCTGATACACGACTCAAAAGTTGTAGCAGAACATAAGGAAATATTCAAGCTTAGATATATCTCAAGCACACAAGCAATTAGTTGAGGTGCCTACTCCTCGAAATCAACAGTTGGCAGTTCTAGAAGCCAGTAAACCTTGATTTCTTTTGACAGATGAGGGACAAATGAAAAAGAAAACTACTCAATACTTGCCAAATTATAGTGCATACAAAATTTTATTGGTCAAAAGTCAAACTTTGTAAATTTTTACTATGTTTATAGAAAAAAATATGAGAATTCAAAATACCAAATATATAACATACAAAAATATATTTCTTCATGAGTCCAATTGCATGGTATTCTAGATGTTGATAAATTTTTATATAAATTTGATCAAACTTTACAAAGTTTAATTTTGACCAACATTTATATGCATTATAATTTAGCAATTAATTAGGGAGTAGGAGTATATTGAAAACCCTCCATCCTATTTGGCTGACTGGTGTGCCGTATGCAAAGCGTTGCTAACCGAATAATGCATATCTGCTTCACACTTTGGTTGCATTTTTTAGTTTCAAGTCTTAGCCGGCTAATATTATTTCGTCGGTGATGCTCGTGGGACGGACGATGACTGGGGCCATGGTGAGACAATCACATGCGTGAGGACGACCAATAGAAACTCGAACTCTTGCCCGCAGGTTTGTTGCGGTTGCAGAATGGGCGACCATCCAACCCCCTTTAGTTTCCACCGCAATAGCAAGTGCAGTAGCAACACTAGCGGGGTTGCACAAAGACGAGTCTGAACTTTACACAAGTGCCAGAGATTGAACATGACACTATAAGATGACACGAGGCGGTAAAAGTACTGGACACTACTCTTCCGCTAAATTCAGTCAAGTTAAATTTGCCCGAAAACATAATATAAAAACATGACAGCGGATCCAAATGAAGAGCGTCGTTTTTGAGATTACAATGACAGCAGATACGTGTGCTCATGTTTGTTTTACATTTTTGAGGTTTCGTTTTTGAGATGGCTCATGTTTGCAAGCGGGTTTGCCTTTTTTTTCTTCTTCTAGGGATGCCTTGATTATTATTACTTTTTGAGGTTACAATGTGTTTTTGAGATTCTCCAGCCCATCCCAGCCCATCCAAGCCCATTGCCATATGGCACGTGAGGTGAGAGGCACGACGCACGAGTCCAGCCACAAACCCACTCCGTCTCTCACCACCAACCACCACCAACCACGCCGCGCCGCCACCGGCCATCCCCTCGCCGCCGCCGCCATGCTCCGGCTCCGAAGCTGCACCCTCACCCAGATCCTCTCTTCTCCCTACGCCTCCCATGTCTCTCCTCTCCACCGCCTCCTCTCCGCCGCAGCCGCCTCCGGCATTTCCCCGGCAGCCACCCCTGGCTTCGCCGCAGAGGAGTACCTCGTCTCCGCCTGCGGCCTCACCCGAGCGCAGGCCGCCAAGGCCTCCGCCAAGCTCTCCCACCTCAAGTCCCCGGCCAAGCCCGACGCCGTCCTCGCCTTCCTCGCCGGCCTCGGCCTCTCCGGCACCGACGTCGCGGCCGTCGTCGCCAAGGACCCGCGGTTCCTCTGCGCCAAAGTGGAGAGAACTCTGTCCCCCGTCGTCGTCGCGCTGACCGGCCTCGGCCTCTCGCGCTCTGAGGTCGCGCGCATCGCCGTGCTCGTCCCCGGCAAACTCCGCTGCAGATCCATCGTCTCTGATCTACAGTACTACCTGGCTATCTTCGGGTGCATGGCTCCGTCCGCTCAAGCACGGCTCCTGGCTCCTTGGTTCTGATCTTGAGAGGGTGGTCAAGCCCAACATTGCGTTCCTCCGGGAGTGCGGGCTACATGATTGCCACATTGCCAAGCTGTGCATCGGTCATCCAAGGATCCTCAGAATCAACCAGCAGCGCCTCCAGGCGATGGTGGCATGCGCCAAAGCTCTCTGTGTGCCACATGGCTCTGGGATGTTAGGAAAAGCGTTGGAGGCTGTCGCATTCTATGACGAGGAGAAGATCGCCACCAAAGTGGACTACTTGAAGAAGACGTTAAGGTGGTCGGATACTGAGGTGGGCATTGCTTTGCCCAAGGCTCCAATGGTGCTGAAGTCTTCCAAGGACAGGCTGCAACGCGTCTCAGAGTTCCTCATCTCCGAGGTGGGGTTGGAACCATGGTACATCGCTCATCGGCCGGCGGTTCTCAGTTACAGCCTGGATGGTCGGCTCAGGCCCAGGTACTATGTTGTAAAGTTTCTCAAGGAAAACGGATTGCTACATCGAGACCGGGACTACTATTCTGCAGTCGCGATGACTCCGAAGGTATTCCTGGAGAAGTTCATATGCCCACACAAGGAAGCTGCACCACACCTTGCTGAAGACTATGCGGCAGCTTGCAGAGGGGAAGTGCCAGCTAGATTCAGATTTACATGAACCATGACCGGCATGAAAATTGGTATGTTCATTTTGTCATTCATTAGAGAAGGAAGCATAGCACTGCTATGAACTTGTCCTTCATCATGTCATATTGTAACTAAGGAGTGAGAGATCAGGGCATCCTGCAAGCGCTTTGAAGTATCAATTAGTACTATTTCTGCACACTGTATCGTTATGTTCTGAAATGGCCATTGCAATTTTCAGTGCAATCTTCAACCTATCTTTCCGTGAAAGAATGCTCCCATTTTGGCCATGAAGATGATTTGAAGCCTCAAAACTTCTCTTTAGATGAAAATCGTGGACTTCTTTTTCCCTAGGAAACAGTTTTGGTTTGTTGTTGGCCAGTTGGCCACACCGTGTTAAACATGTATACCAGTGCGTAGATATTTTAGGTGCCCTGGTATTTGTACGGGAGAAGCAAATCGATGCTTGTATGGTATGATGATGAAAAGCAGAGTGCATTTCATACAATAGGGGAACATATGTTATTGTAACCTGAAAAGGTTATGACATTAACAAAACTTAACAAAATTTGATAAGCATTTAACAAAATTCAGCATGATGTGGTGCTGCAGCAAACTCATCAAGAAATTTCCTAATTAATAAAGAAACAGAGATTTCATGAACACACTGCCAACCAAGGATGAACCAATGAGCAAGCTAACAAATTGCAGACTTTGTTCCACAGAGAAGAGCAGGTGCGTAAGAATACATAAATCTGAACTTCATACCAATTGTAAAATTCATATATATTGTAATAAAAACACAAATAACATTCCAGTTTGATCCCATTAAATATGAGCTGTAAGTAAGAGTTGCATCAAAGTCAGGTCACTCGCAAAAAAAAAAAAGAGAACGTGGCAGGTATATTATTACTGGAAATTGACTAGATAGTTTAGAGACATGTGCAAACTATGGCCATATCAAACACTCCCTCCATCCCATAATGTAAGACGTTTTCGCAAGCTAACATATCTTGCAAAAACGTCTTACATTATGGGACTACATAAAATTGATGTCATTAGTTTTGTACTAAAATAACACCTAGTCATGCTTGTGACTTAGTATCACCGTAACCGGTGGACTCAAGGCTTTCCTCATATGGTGCCACAACTCTTTGGGCCATGGTGTGGTGAGTAAGTATGCCGCCGCCGGCGAGGAGGTCCTCAACATCTCCGGTCGCAGGTCTGTACATGAAAAGCTTGTGAGATTCCAAACTTTCGCTTTCGATCAAATCAGGATCCGGTCTGAGCAGCAGGCATCTACCATCATGAACAGTACCAAGCGGGATGACCGAACGGGAGCGCATCAACTGAGTGTCTGCCAGCGGTGGCGTGTCCAGGTCAATGCGGCAATGGAGATCCCAAGCGCCCGCCTGGTGGTCACGCAGCACCCAGATATCATACGACCGCTTGAACTCATCGGAATTTTTGAAGACACAGAGACGCCCGTCGAGCTCCCTTATCACGCAGGGGTACATTTTGACGGGCGGTAGCGGCAAGATCCCGAACTCCTCGTCATTGATCGAGAAAGACATGATGATTCTCTCGGAGTTGAACTTCCTATCAGGCTGCGCGACCCAGTGCAGGTGGCCCTGCGCAAATATGCTCTGGTGTCTGCAGAAATTCGTTGCGAAACCCAGCGGCAACGTCCTATCGGCTGCACCGGCCGGGGGCCTCCATTGTCCCGTGGAGTTGAGTACATAGTACATACACCTCGCACGCTGGGGGCAGGTCGCCGCGGCTGTAGAGACGGACCACCTTGTGCTTGTGGATGCGCGTGTCGTAGCCAATCCCCATGTTGTCATGGTGGTGCGGCCACCGTCCGAACGTCTCCTTTCCCTTGGGGAGCGCCGTGATCTGGCCGGTGGAGGGGTTCCAGACGTAGCGGTTCACCTTGTAGGTAGAGTAGACATGGTCGTCGAGGCAGAAGGTGGTGGGCCTATCTGCCTCCAGGACGACGAGGCCGCGGCACTGGCCGGTGAGGGCGACGATGCTGCGGAGGCGGTCGTCGCGGAGGACGGGCGCAAGGGGGCGGCCGGGCGACTAGCCGTGCACCGTGGTGTCTCTCGAAAAGAACTCCTGCAGGACGAAGAGCCTGGGGCCGTGTGAGAGTGAGAGCCGCGCCTCAGAATTTCTGGCCTGGCTGGGAACATCTTATGGGCCTCGCCGAACTGACGTTCTGGATCCCAGAAAAACAAAAAAGTAGACACACACACATAGGTGTTCAAAAACATTTTTCTCAAAAAGAAAAGGTGTTCAAAAACATGGGCGTTCAAGGTATGAAAAACACGGGTGTTTAAAAAAGTAAGTATACACAGCCTCCAGCCATGGGAGTTGTCGTACACAGATACACACGGATGTTGAAGCCTTCAAGGTATGAAATGTGACATAAAGTAATGCTTTTAATGACAATTTTAGTGACGCGAGGATGGCAACTTTCTTCTCAGATGACAAGTTTCAGTATTTTTTGTTTGTTTCTTCTTTTCGGATGACAACTTTAATTGTAGAAAATATCAGGACTGGAAATGATAAGTGTAACACGTCAGTTGGGATTTACTTTACTTTATAAACTCATAAATGGTCAAATCAATAGTTTAACCTGGTATTTGTGTTTCACACTGGTTCCAGTTTCAACTAATTGCAGAAAAACTGCCACTGTGAGGGTGACTGAGGCCCAAACACCTCCTATCTTTTGCGAAAAGCCCTTTGAGTCTTTGTTTTTTCTGACACACATGTGGGTTTTGTGCCATAGGGAAGGGCGACCACACCATAGGCGTTAGACAATGATCTAATGATGACCTGTGACGGAACGACACACCCCTTCTGACTATCTTGTTGCTACTCTTTTCATCTTCTAGCTTAGAGATCTAGGTAGGCTTTTACCAAATTATCATATGATGAACTTTGGCCTATATATACATTTACATTGTGAACATTGCTTTTGCTTAGCCATGTTTCTTCTCTTTAGGGTTGATGCGAACGGCAAATGCAAAATCTCTCTAAAAAATATGGCCTCTTAAAGAAACTTAAAGCATCCATTGCATGCATAGAAGGGATATGGAGGAGCACAATCAAAAATCCATATGGTTGTTGTGTAACATGTGTTTCTATTTAAGCACGAGAAGGGATATGGAGGAGCGTCATAACTTACATAGAAGCTATCATGCAAACCGGAGGCTCAAAGGCTAGAGCTCAGCGTTGCTAGAATCACATCAACACACACCACATACGTAGTTGATACAAGTTTTGCACCGAGTCCAAACTGTTTTTGTGGTGCTGTTGAAGCCCAAATACATACGCCATAGGAATTAGCTAGGGGGGGGGGGGTTGGTTTGAGGCCTATTAGGCAGTTATTCACTCGGGTAGAGATCTCAGCCTCAGGCCTCCAAAATCGGACACCTGAGAATTGTGCCTGACTCAGGCCGCTTTTTGTGGAAGCGATCCAAACAACCCATAGAAGCATCAGGATTTGTGACCTTGCTGACCAAAATTGATTATAAACGGAGTAGCATCACCATCATGGTCAGACGGATATAAACTATCCAAAAATGCTAGACGTACAGACTTTTATAGGTTCCTACATGTTTCTTCAAAATGTTCTACCCCCCCCCCCCCCCTTTCAATGGGGGTGGTCGTGCCTCTACCAATGACCATTAAAAATTGCCACAACAACCTGTAATCCCCTCATTCCTGTATCACCCTGTACGTGTAGCAAAGCTCTAAACAATCGTTCAAGGATTCATCACATCAATTATGAACCGGGTCAGACTAGTACAATTAGCTCCACCTTATGATAACTTTGAACTTCTGAGACACTAAATTTTTATTTTGTGAACACATGTTTGCAAGTACTCCCTCCGTCCCACAATATAGGACATTTCTGCAAGCTATGTTAGCTTATAAAAACGTCTTATTATAGGATGGAGAGAGTAGTTGACAACAAATCTAAAGTTGTATCTTGGTGAGATTAGTAGATATCTCGGAAGTGCGAGGACATTTGTGGACTGAATTTGCTGGACAATTTTTTAGATAAAAAGGTAGAGGCAACTGTCCACCTTTTGTAGTTCAAAACTAGACTGATATATGAGAATTGTTCTAGGAGCAAGACAGCCTGAGGCAGACCTTATTCAGGTTACACCACAAAGCAAAGGCCACCAAAATAACAGAAGAAGTGAAGAAATGCTGCAGTAGCAGAATGTTACATGAAACGACTATGCGCCTGTAAGAAAACATGTAGCCTTTGAACAAAGAAAAACCAGCAGGTCCTTATCCTGGAACCGAGAGTTCCATGCGTAACTTTAGTAGGCCCGCGGCGTGATGATGGGAGGTTTCAGTTGAGATGTGAATGAAGGAACTATGCCCTAGAGGCAATAATAAAGTTGTTATTTATATTTCCTTATATTATGATAAATATTTATTATTCATGCTAGAATTGTATTAACCGGAACTAAGTACATATGTGAATACATAGACAAACAGAGTGTCCCTAGTATGCCTCTACTTGACTAGCTCGTTAATCAAAGATGGTTAAGTTTCCTAACCATAGACATGTGTTGTCATTTGATGAACCGGATCACATCATTAGAGAATGATGTGATGGAGAAGACCCATCCGTTAGCTTAGAATAATGATCGTTTAGTTTTATTGCTATTGCTTTCTTCATGACTTATACATAATCCTCTGACTATGAGATTATGCAACTCCCGTATACCGGAGGAACACTTTGTGTGCTATCAAACGTCACAACATAACTGGGTGATTATAAAGATGCTCTACAGGTGTCTCCGAAGGTGTTTGTTGAGTTGGCATAGATCGAGATTAGGATTTCACTCCGTGTATCGTAGAGGTATCTCTGGGCCCTCTCGGTAATGCACATCACTATAAGCCTTGCAAGCAATGTGACTAATGAGTTAGTTACGGGATGATGCAATACGGAACAAGTAAAGAGACTTTCCGGTAACGAGATTGAACTAGGTATGAGGATACCGACGATCGAATCTCAGGCAAGTAACATATCGATGACAAAGGGAATGACGTATGTTGTTATGCGGTTTGACCGATAAAGATCTTCGTAGAATATGTAGGAGCCAATATGAGCATCCAGGTTCCGCTATTGGTTATTGACCGGAGATGTGTCTTGGTCATGCCTACATAGTTCTCGAACCCGTAGGGTCCGCACGCTTAACGTTCAAGGACGATTTGTATTATGAGTTATGTGATTTGATGACCGAAGCATGTTCGGAGTCCCGAATGAGATCACAGACATGATGAGGAGTCTCGAAATGGTCGAGAGGAAAAGATTCATATATTCAAAGGTTATGTTCGGACATCGGAATGGTTTCAAGTGATCCGGGTATTTTTCCGGAGTACCGAGGGGTTACGGTTGGGAAACGCAGTATTTCAAAAAAATTCCTACGATCATGCAAGATCTATCTAGGAGATGGATAGATACGAGCGGGGAGAGTGTGTCGACGTACCCTCATAGACCGAAAGCAGAAGCGTTAAGTAACGCGGTTGATGTAGTCGAACATCTTCGTGATCCAACCGATCAAGTACCGAACGCACGGCACCTCCACGATCTGCACACGTTCAGCTTGGTGATGTCCCTCGAACTCTTGATCCAGCTGAGGCCGAGGGAGAGTTTCCTCAGCACGATGGCGTGATGACGGTGATGATGAAGTTACCGACGCAGGGCTTCGCCTAAGCACTACAACGATATGACCAAGGTGAAAATATGTGGAGGGGGGCACCACACACGGCTAAACAATCAACTTGTGTATCTATGGGGTGCCCCCTCCCCTGTACATAAAGGGGTGGAGGAGGGGGAGGGCCGGCCTCATGGGGCGCGCCCAAGGGGGGGATTCCTACTCCTAGTAGGAGTAGGTTTGCCCCCTTCCCTAGTTGGAGTAGGAGAAGAAGGAAGAGGGAGAGGGAGAGAAGGAAAGGGTGTTGGAAATATGCCCTAGAGGCAATAATAAAAAGGTTATTATTATATTTTCTTGTTCATGATAATTGTCTATTGTTCATGCTATAACCGTGTTATCTGGAAATCGTAATACATGTGTGAATACATAGACCACAACATGTCCCTAGTGAGCCTCTAGTTGACTAGCTCGTTGATCAATATATGGTTACGGTTTCCTAACCATGGACATAGGATGTCATTGATAACGGGATCACATCATTAGGATAATGATGTGATGGACAAGACCCAATCCTAAGCATAGCACAAGATCGTGTAGTTCGTCTGCTAAAGCTTTTCTAATGTCAAGTATCCTTTCCTTAGACCATGAGATTGTGCAACTCCCGGATACCGTAAGGGTACTTTGGGTGTGCCAAACGTCACAATGTAACTAGGTGGCTATAAAGGTACACTACGAGTATCCCCGAAAGTATGTGTTGGGTTGGCACGAATCGAGACTGGGATTTGTCACTCCGTATGACGGAGAGGTATCTCTGGGCCCACTCGGTAGGACATCATCATAATGAGCTCAATGTGATCAAGGAGTTGTTCACGGGATGGTGTGTTACGGGAACGAGTAAAGAGACTTGCCGTAACGAGATTGAACAAGGTATCGGTATACCGACGATCGAATCTCGGGCAAGTATCGTACCGATAGACAAAGGGAATTGTATATGGGATTGATTGAATCCTCGACATCGTGGTTCATCCGATGAGATTATCGTGGAGCATGTGGGAGCCAACATGGGTATCCAGATCCCGCTGTTGGTTATTGACCTGAGAGTTTTCTCGGTCATGTCTACGTGTCTCCCGAACCCGTAGGGTCTACACACTTAAGGTTCGGTGACGCTAGAGTTGTAGAGATATTAGTATGCGGTTAACCGAAAGTTGTTCGGAGTCCCGGATGAGATCCCGGACGTCACGAGGAGTTCCGGAATGGTCCGGAGGTAAAGAGTTATATATAAGAAGTCCAGTTTCGGCCACCGGGAGAGTTTTGGGGTCACCTGTATTGTACCGGGACCACCGGAAGGGTCCCGGGGGTCCACCGGGTGGGGCCACCTATCCCGGAGGGCCCCATGGGCTGAAGTGGCATGGGAACCAGCCCCTGGTGGGCTGGTGCGCCCCACCCAAGGGCCCAAGGCGCCTAGGGTTTGGAAACCCTAGGGGTCCGTTGCCCCCCGAGGGGGCATGCGCCCCCTGGTTGGAAACTCTAAGGGGCCGCCCCCCGAGGGGCCGCTGCCCCGGGTTCCGCTGCCCACCCCTCCTCTAGATGGGATCTCCAAGGGGCCATCCGCCCCCCTAGCCCCTATATATAGTGGAGGGGAGGGAGGGCAGCCGCACCCTAAGCCCCGGCGCCTCCTTCTCCCTCCCGTGACACGTCTTCCTCCTCCAGTAGCGCTTGGCGAAGCCCTGCTGGAATCCCGCTGCTTGCACCACCACGCCGTCGTGCTGCTGGATTTCCATCAACTTCTCCCCCCCCTTGCTGGATCAAGGAGGAGACGTCTCCGCTTCGTACGTGTGTTGAACGCGGAGGTGCCGTCCGTTCGGCGCTAGGATCATCGGTAATTTGGATCACGACGAGTACGACTCCATCAACCCCGTTCTCTTGAACGCTTCCGCTCGCGATCTACAAGGGTATGTAGATGCACTCCTCTCTCTCGTTGCTAGATGACTCCATAGATTGATCTTGGTGATGCGTAGAAAATTTTAAATTTCTGCTATGATCCCCAACAGTGGCATCATGAGCTAGGTCTATGCGTTGTTTCTATGCATGAGTAGAACACAAGTTGTTGTGGGCGTCGATTTTGTCAATTTACTTGCCGTAACTAGTCTTATCTTGATCCGGCGGCATCGTGGGATGAAGCGGCCCAGACCGACCTTACACGTACACTTACGTGAGACAGGTTCCACCGACTGACATGCACTAGTTGCATAAGGTGGCTAGCGGGTGTCTGTCTCTCCTACTTTAGTCGGATCGGATTCGATGAAAAGGGTCCTTATGAATGGTAAATAGAAATTGGCATATCACGTTGTGGTTTTGGCGTAGGTAAGAAACGTTCTTGCTAAGAAACCTATAGCAGCCACGTAAAAATTTGCAACAACAATTAGAGGACATCTAACTTGTTTTTGCAGCATATGCCGTGTGATGTGATATGGCCAAAAGGATGTGATGAATGATATATGTGATGTATGAGATTGATCATGTTCTTGTAATAGGAATCACGACTTGCATGTCGATGAGTATGATAACCGGCAGGAGCCATAGGAGTTGTCTTAATTTATTTATGACCTGCGTGTCAACATAAACGTCATGTAATTACTTTACTTTATTGCTAAACCATTAGCCATAGTAGTAGAAGTAATAGTTGACGAGACAACTCCATGAAGACACGATGACAAGGATCATGATGATGGAGATCATGGTTTCAAGACGGTGACGATGATGATAATGGCGCCCCGAAGATGGAGATCAAAAGAAGCAAAATGATATTGGCCATATCATGTCACTCTTTGATTGCATGTGATGTTTATCATGTTTTGACATCTTATTTGCTTAGAACGAGGTAGCATAAATAAGATGATCCCTCATTAAAATATCAAGAATTGTGTTCCCCCTAACTGTGCACCGTTGCTAAGGTCCGTTGTTCCGAAGCACCACGTGATGATCGGGTGTGATAGGTTCTAACGTTCGCATACAACGGGTGTAAGCCAGATTTACACATGCAATACACTTAGGTTGACTTGACGAGCCTAGCATGTACAGACATGGCCTCGGAACACGGAAGACCGAAAGGTCGAACATGAGTCGTATAGAAGATACGATCAACATGAAGATGTTCACCGATGATGACTAGTCCGTCTCACGTGATGATCGGACACGGCCTAGTTGACTCGGATCATGTATCACTTAGATAATTTGATTAGATGAACTTAATTATCATGAACATAGTCTAAAACTTTGCAATATGTCTTGTAGATCAAATGGCCCACGCTAATTTTGCCCTCAACTTCAACGCGTTCCTAGAGAAAACCAAGTTGAAAGACGATGGCAGCAACTACACGGACTCAGTCCGTAACCTGAGGATTATCCTCATAGCTGCCAAGAAAGCATATGTCTTTGATGCACCGCTAGGTGAAGCACCTGTTTTCCCAGCAACTTAAGACGTTATGAACGCCTGGCAGTCGCGTATTGATGATTACTCCCTGGTTCATTGCGGCATGCTTTACAGCTTAGAACCGGGGCTCCAAAACCGTTTTGAACAGCACGGAGCATATGAGATGTTCCAAGAGCTGAAAATGGTTTTCCAAGCTCATGCCCATGTCGAGAGATATGAAGTCTCCGACCAGTTCTACAGTTGTAAGATGGAGGAGAATAGTTCTGTCAGCGAGCACATACTCAAAATTTCTGGGTTGCACAACCGCTTATCTCAGCTGGGAGTTAATCTCCCGGATGATGCGGTCGTTGACAGAATCCTTCAGTCGCTCCCACCTAGCTAAAAGAGCTTTGTGATGAACTTCAATATGCAGGGGATGGAAACGACCATTCCCGAGGTATATTCAATGCTGAAATCAGCGGAGGTGGAGATCAAAAAGGAACATCAAGTGTTGATGGTGAATAAAACCACTAAGTTCAAGAAAGCAAGGGTAAGAAGAACTTCAAGAAGGACGGCAAGGGAGTTGCCGCGCCCGGTAAGCCAGTTGCTGGGAAGAAGCCAAAGCATGGACCCAAGCCTGAGACTGAGTTCTTTTATTGCAAGGGAAACGGTCACTGGAAGCGGAACTGCCCCAAGTACTTAGCGGATAAGAAGGCCGGCAATACCAAAGGTATATGTGATATACATGTTATTGATGTGTACCTAACCAGCGCTCGTAGTAGCTCCTGGGTATTTGATACCGGTGCGGTTGCTCATATTTGTAACTCAAAATAGGAGCTGCGGAATAAGCGGAGACTGGCGAAGGACAAGGTGACGATGCGCGTCGGGAATGGTTCCAAGGTAGATGTGATCGCCGTCGGCACGCTACCTCTACATTTACCTACGAGATTAGTTTTAAACCTCAATAATTGTTATTTAGTACCAGCTTTGAGCATGAACATTGTATCTGGATCTCGTTTAATGCGAGATGGCTACTCATTTAAATCTGAGAATAATGTTTGTTCTATTTATATGAGAGACATGTTTTATGGTCATGCCCCGCTGGTCAATGGTTTATTCTTATTCAATCTTGAAGGTGATGTTACACATATTCATAGTGTGAATGCCAAAAGATGTAAGGTTGATAATGATAGTCCCACATATTTGTGGCACTGCCGCCTTGGTCACATTGGTGTCAAACGCATGAAGAAACTCCATGCAGATGGACTTTTGGAGTCTCTTGATTATGAATCATTTGACATGTGTGAACCATGCCTCATGGGCAAAATGACCAAGACTCCGTTCTCCGGAACAATGGAGTGAGCAACCAACTTATTGGAAATCATACATACTGATGTGTGCGGTCCAATGAGTGTTGAGGCTCGCGGTGGTTATCGTTATGTTCTCACCCTCACTGATGACTTAAGTAGATATGGGTATGTCTACTTAATGAAACACAAGTCTGAGACCTTTGAAAAGTTCAAGGAATTTCAGAGTGAGGTTGAGAATCAACGTGACAGGAAAATCAAGTTCTTACGATCAGATCGTGGGGGAGAATATTTGAGTCATGAATTTGGCACGCACTTAAGGAAATGTGGAATTGTTTCACAACTCACGCCGCCTGGAACACCTCAGCGTAATGGTGTGTCTGAACGTCGTAATCGCACTCTATTGGATATGGTGCGATCTATGATGTCTCTTATCGATCTACCGCTATCATTTTGGGGTTATGCTATAGAGACTGCCGCATTCACTTTAAATAGGGCTCCGTCGAAATCCGTTGAGATGACACCGTATGAATTGTGGTTTGGGAAGAAACCTAAGTTGTCGTTTCTGAAAGTTTGGGGATGCGATGCTTATGTCAAGAAACTTCAACCTGAAAAGCTCGAACCCAAATCAGAAAAATGCGTCTTCATAGGATACCCTAAGGAAACTATTGGGTATACCTTCTACCTCAGATTCGAAGGCAAGATCTTTGTTGCCAAGAATGGATCCTTTCTAGAGAAAGAGTTTCTCTCGAAAGAAGTAAGTGGGAGGAAAGTAGAACTTGATGAAGTATTGCCTCTTGAATCGGAGAGTAGCGCAGCTCAAGAAAATGTTTCTGTGATGCCTGCACCGACTAGAGAGGAAGTTAATGATGATGATCATGAAACTTCAGATCAAGTTGCTACTGAACTTCGTAGGTCCACAAGGACACGTTCCGCACCAGAGTGGTACGGCAACCCTATCCTGGAAATCATGTTGTTAGACAATGGTGAACCTTCGAACTATGAAGAAGCGATGGTGGGCCCGAATTCCGACAAATGGCTTGAAGCCATGAAATCCGAGATAGGATCCATGTATGAAAACGAAGTATGGACTTTGACAGACTTGCTCGATGATCGGCGAGCCATAGAAAATAAATGGATCTTTAAGAAGAAGACATATGCGGATGGTAATGTAACCATGTATAAGGCTCGGCTTGTCGCTAAGGGTTATCGACAAGTTCAAGGGATTGACTACGATGAGACCTTCTCACCCGTAGCGAAGCTGAAGTCTATCCGAATCATGTTGGCAATTGCCGCATTCTATGATTATGAGATATGGCAAATGGACGTCAAAACGATATTCCTTAATGGTTTCCTCAAGGAAGAATTGTATATGATGCAGTCGGAAGGTTTTGTCGATCCTAAGAATGCTGACAAGGTATGCAAGCTCCAACGCTCGATCTATGGGCTGGTGCAAGCATCTCGGAGTTGGAACATTCGTTTTGGTGAGATGATCAAAGCGTTTGGGTTTACGCAGATTTATGGAGAAGCCTGTGTTTACAAGAAAGTGAGTGGGAGCTCTGTAGCATTTCTCATATTATATGCGGATGACATACTATTGATGGGAAATGATATAGAACTCTTGGAAAGCATAAAGGCCTACTTGAATAAGTGTTTTTCAATGAAGGACCTTGGAGAAGCTGCTTACATATTAGGCATCTAGATCTATAGAGATAGATCGAGATGCCTCATTGGTCTTTCACAAAGCACGTACCTTGACAAGATATTGAAGAAGTTCAATATGGATCAGTCCAAGAAGGGGTTCTTGCCTGTATTGCAAGGTGTGAGATTGAGCACGGCTCAATGCCCGACCATGGCAGAAGATAGGGAAAATATGAGTGTCATCCCTCTGCCTCGGCCATAGGGTCTGTGTACCAGACCTGATGTAAACCTTGCCGTAAGTTTGGTGGGAAGGTACCAAAGTAATCCCGGCATGGAACACTGGACAACGGTCAAGAATATCCTGAAGTACCTAAAAAGGACTAAGGATATGTTTCTTGTTTATGGAGGTGACGAAGAGCTCGTCGTAAAGGGTTACGTTGATGCTAGCTTCAACACAGATCTGGATGACTCCAAGTCACAAACCGGATATGTGTATATTTTGAATGGCGGGGCAGTCAGCTGGTGTAGTTGCAAGCAAAGTGTCGTGGCGGGATCTACATGTGAAGCGGAGTACATGGCAGCCTCGGAGGCAGCACATGAAGCAATCTGGATGAAGGAGTTCATTACCGACCTAGGAGTTATTCCCAATGTGTCGGGCCCTATGACTCTCTTTTGTGACAACACTGGAGCTATTGCCCTTGCCAAGGAGCACAAGTTTCACAAGAAGACCAGGCATATCAAGCGTCGCTTCAACTCCATTCGTGAAAATGTTCAAGATGGAGACATAGAGATTTGTAAAGTGCATACGGACCTGAATGTCGCAGACCCGTTGACTAAACCTCTTCCACGTGCAAAGCATGATCAACACCAGAACTCTATGGGTGTTCGATTCATCACAATGTAACTAGGTTATTAAGTCTAGTGCAAGTGGGAGACTGTTGGAAATATGCCCTAGAGGCAATAATAAAAAGGTTATTATTATATTTCCTTGTTCATGATAATTGTCTATTGTTCATGCTATAATTGTGTTATCTGGAAATCGTAATACATGTGTGAATACATAGACCACAACATGTCCCAAGTGAGCCTCTAGTTGACTAGCTCGTTGATCAATATATGGTTACGGTTTCCTAACCATGGACATAGGATGTCATTGATAACGGGATCACATCATTACGATAATGATGTGATGAACAAGACCCAATCCTAAGCATAGCACAAGATCGTGTAGTTCGTCTGCTGAAGCTTTTCTAATGTCAAGTATCCTTTCCTTAGACCATGAGATTGTGCAACTCCCGGATACCGTAAGGGTACTTTGGGTGTGCCAAACATCACAACGTAACTGGGTGGCTATAAAGGTACACTACGGGTATCCCCGAAAGTATCTGTTGGGTTGGTACGAATCGAGACTGGGATTTGTCACTCCGTATGACGGAGAGGTATCTCTGGGCCCACTCGGTAGGACATCATCATAATGAGCTCAATGTGATCAAGGAGTTGTTCACGGGATGGTGTGTTACGGGAACGAGTAAAGAGACTTGCCGTAACGAGATTGCACAAGGTATCGGTATACCGACGATCGAATCTCGGGCAAGTATCGTACCGATAGACAAAGGGAATTGTATACGGGATTGATTGAATCCTCGACATTGTGGTTCATCCGATGAGATTATCGTGGAGCATGTGGGAGCCAACATGGGTATCCAGATCCCGCTGTTGGTTATTGACCGGAGAGTTTTCTCGGTCATGTCTACGTGTCTCCCGAACCCGTAGGGTCAACACACTTAAGGTTCGGTGACGATAGAGTTGTAGAGATATTAGTATGCGGTTAACCGAAAGTTGTTCGGAGTCCCGGATGAGATCTCGGATGTCACGAGGAGTTCCGGAATGGTCCGGAGGTAAAGAGTTATATATAAGAAGTCCAGTTTCGGCCACCGAGAGAGTTTCGGGGTCACCTGTATTGTACCGGGACCACCGGAAGGGTCCCGGGGGTCCACCGGGTGGGGCCACCTATCCCAGAGGGCCCCATGGGCTGAAGTGGCATGGGAACCAGCCCCTGGTGGGCTGGTGTGCCCCACCCAAGGGCCCAAGGCGCCTAGGGTTGGAAACCCTAGGGGGCCGTTGGCCCCGAGGGGGCATGCGCCCCCTGGTTGGAAACCCTAAGGGGGCCGTTGCCCCCCGAGGGGCCGCTGCCACCCCCCTCTAGATGGGATCTCCAAGGGGGCATGCGCCCCCCTAGCCCCTATATATAGTGGAGGGGAGGGAGGGCAGCCGCACCCTAAGCCCTGGCGCCTCTCCCTCCCTCCCGTGACACCTCTTCCTCCTCTAGTAGCGCTTGGCGAAGCCGTGCTGGAATCCCGCTGCTTCCACCACCACGCCGTCGTGCTGCTGGATCTCCATCAACTTCTTCTCCCCCTTGCTGGATCAAGAAGGAGGAGACGTCTCCACTCCGTACGTGTGTTGAACGCGGAGGTGCCGTCCGTTCGGCGCTAGGATCATCGGTGATTTGGATCACGACGAGTACGACTCCATCAACCCCGTTCTCTTGAACGCTTCCGCTCGCGATCTACAAGGGTATGTAGATGCACTCCTCTCTCTCTCTCTCTCGCTGCTAGAGGACTCCATAGATTGATCTTGGTGATGCGTAGAAAATTTTAAATTTCTGCTACGATCCCCAACA
>NC_041390.1:9182099-9201906 GCF_002162155.2 Triticum dicoccoides
GGGGGCGCATGCCTCCCACTTGGCCGCCTCCTCCTTTCTTCCACCATGGCCCATTAAGGCCCATTAACTCCCCGGGGGTTCCAGTAACCCCCCGGTACTCCGGAAATGCCCGAACTCATCTGAAACCTTTCCGGTGTCCAAACATAGCCTTCCAATATATCAATCTTCATGTCTCTACCATTTCGAGACTCCTCGTCATGTCCGTGATCACATCTGGGACTCTAAACAACCTTCAGTACATCAAAACACATAAACTCATAATACCGATTGTCATCAAACGTTAAGCGTGTGGACCCTACGGGTTCGAGAACTATGTAGACATGACCGAGACTCATCTCCGGTCAATAACCAATAGCGGAACCTGCATGCTCACATTTGCTCCCACATATTCTACAAAGATCTTTATCGGTCAAAATGCATAACAACATACATTGTTCCCTTTGTCATCAGTATGTTACTTGCCCAAGATTCGATCATCGGTATCATCATACCTAGTTCAATCTCGTTACCGGCAAGTATCTTTACTCGTTCCATAAAGCATCATCTCGTAACTAACTCATTAGTCACATTGCTTGTAAGGCTTATAGTGATGTGCATTACCGAGATGGCCCAGAGATACCTCTCCGACAATCGGAGTGACAAATCCTAATCTCAAACTATGCTAACCCAACAAACACCATCCGAGACACCTGTAGAGCATCTTTATAATCACACAGTTACGTTGTGACGTTTGGTAGCACACTAAGTGTTCCTCCGGTATTCGGGAGTTGCATAATCTCATAGTCATAGGAACATGTATAAGTTATGAAGAAAGCAATAGCAATAAACTAAACGATCATAGTGCTAAGCTAATGGATGGGTCAAGTCAATCACATCATTCTCTAATGATGTGATCCCGTTCATCAAATGACAACTCTTGTCCATGGCTAGGAAACTTTAACCATCTTTGACTAACGAGCTAGTCAAGTAGAGGCATACTAGTGACACTCTGTTTGTCTATGTATTCACACATGTACTAAGTTTCCGGTTAATACAATTCTAGCATGAATAATAAACATTATCATGATATAAGGAAATATAAATAACAACTTTATTATTGCCTCTAGGGCATATTTCCTTCAGTCTCCCACTTGCACTAGAGTCAATAATCTAGATTACACAGTAATGACTCTAACACCCATGGAGTCCTGGTGTTGATCATGTTTTGCTCGTGAGAGAGGCTTAGTCAACGGGTCTGCAACATTCAGATCCGTATGTATCTTGCAAATCTCTATGTCTCCCTCCTTGACTTGATCGTGGATGGCGTTGAAGTGTCTCTTAATGTGCTTCGTTCTCTTGTGAAATCTGGATTCCTTTGCCAAGGCAATTGCACCAGTATTGTCACAAAAGATTTTCATTGGACCCGATGCACTAGGTATGACACCTAGATCGGATATGAACTCCTTCATCCAGACTCCTTCATTTGCTGCTTCCGAAGCAGCTATGTACTCCGCTTCACATGTAGATCCCACTACGACGCTTTGTTTAGAACTGCACCAACTGACAGCTCCACCGTTTAATGTAAACGCGTATCCGGTTTGCGATTTAGAATCGTCCGGATCAATGTCAAAGCTTGCATCAACGTAACCTTTTACGATGAGCTCTTTGTCACCTCCATATACGAGAAACATATCCTTGGTCCTTTTCAGGTATTTCAGGATGTTCTTGACCGCTGTCCAGTGATCCACTCCTGGATTACTTTGGTACCTCCCTGCTAAACTTATAGCAAGGCACACACCAGGTCTGGTACATAGCATTGCATACATGATAGAGCCTATGGCTGAAGCATAGGGAACATCTTTCATTTTCTCTCTATCTTCTGCAGTGGTCGGGCATTGAGTCTGACTCAACTTCACACCTTGTAACACAGGCAAGAACCCTTTCTTTGCTTGATCCATTTTGAACTAGGTAAGACACCTAGATCGGATATGAACTCCTTCATCTAGACTGCTTGATTTGCTGCTTTATTGCACCAGTATTGTCACAAAAGATTTTCATTGGACCCGATGCACTAGGTAAGACACCTAGATCGGATATGAACTCCTTCATCTAGACTGCTTGATTTGCTGCTTCTGAAGTAGCTATGTACTCCGCTTCACACGTAGATCCCGCCACGACACTCTGCTTGGAACTGCACCAACTGACAACTCCACCATTCAATATAAACACGTATCCGGTTTGTGACTTAGATTCATCCAGATTAGTGTAAAAGCTTGCATCGACGTAACCATTTATGACGAGCTCTTTGTCACCTCCATAAATGAGAAACATATCCTTAGTCCTTTTCAGGTATTTCAGGATATTCTTGACCGCTGTCCAGTGATCCACTCCTGGATTACTTTGGTACCTCCCTGCTAAACTCATAGCAAGGCACACATCAGGTCTGGTACACAACATTGCATACATGATAGAACCTATGGCTGAAGCATAGGGAATGACTTTCATTTTCTCTCTATCTTCTGCAGTGGCCGGGCATTGAGTCTGACTCAACTTCACACCTTGTAACACAAGCAAGCACCCTTTCTTTGCTTGATCCATTTGGAACTTCTTCAAAACTTTATCAAGGTATGTGCTTTGTGAAAGTCCAAATAAGCATCTTGATCTATCTCTATAGATCTTGATGCCCAATATATAAGCAGCTTCACCAAGGTCTTTCATTGAAAAATTCTTATTCAAGTATCCTTTTATGCTATTCAGAAATTCAGTATCATTTCTGATCAACAATATGTCATCCACTAATGGCAGTGCCAAAAATAAGTTGCACTATCATCATTAAACTTATATCTTATGGCTTCAATGCTATGAACATGTGTATCACTACTATCAATATTTAGTAAAAATAGACCACTCATCAAGGGTGCATGACCATAAAAGATATTACTCATATAAATAGAACAACCATTATTCTCTGATTTAAATGAATAACTGTCTCGCATTACACAGGATCCAGATATAATGTTCATGCTCAACGCTGGCACCAAATAACAATTATTTAGGTCTAAAACTAATCCCGAAGGTAGATGTAGAGGTAGCGTGCCGACCGCGATCACATCGACTTTGGAACCATTTCCCATGCGCATTGTCACCTCGTCCTTAGCCAATCTTCGCTTAATCCGTAGGCCCTGTTTCGAGTTGCGAATATTAGCAACAGAACCAGTATCAAATACCCAGGCGCTACTACGAGCATTAGTAAGGTACACATCAGTAACATGTATATCAAATATACCTTTCACTTTGCCATCCTTCTTCTCCGCCAAAACTTGGGGCATTTCCGCTTCCAGTGACCAGTCCCTTTGCAGTAGAAGCACTTAGTCTCAGGCTTAGGTCCAGACTTGGGCTTCTTCACTTGAGCAGCAACTTGTTTGCCATTCTTCTTGAAGTTCCCCTTCTTCCCTTTGCCCTTCTTCTTGAAACTAGTGGTCTTATTGACCATCAACACTTGATGCTCCTTCTTGATTTCTACCTCCGCAGCCTTTAGCATTGCGAAGTGCTCGGGAATCGTCATATCCATCCCTTGCATATTATAGTTCATCACGAAGCTCTTGTAGCTTGGTAGCAGTGATTGAAGAACTCTATCAATGACACTATCAACTAGAAGATTAACTCCCAGCTGAGTCAAGTGATTGTGGTACCCAGACATTTTGAGTATATGTTCACTGACAGAACTATTCTCCTCGATTTTGCAGCTATAGAACTTATTGGAGACTTCATATCTCTCAATCCGGGCATTTGCTTGAAATATTAACTTCAACTCCTGGAACATCTCATATGCTCCATGACGTTCAAAACATCGTTGAAGTCCCGGTTCTAAGCCGTAAAGCATGGCACACTGAACTATCGAGTAGTCATCAGCTTTGCTCTGCCAGACGTTCATAACATCTGGCGTTTCTCCTGCAGCGGGTTTGGCACCTAGCAGTGCTTCCAGGACGTAATTCTTCTGTGCAGCAATGAGGATAATCCTCAAGTTATGGACCCAGTCCGTGTAATTGCTACCATCATCTTTCAACTTAGCTTTCTCTACAAACGCATTAAAATTCAACGGAACAACAGCACAGGCCATTTATCTACAACAACATAGACATGCAAGATACTATTGATATGTCTCCAACGTATCTATAATTTTTGATTGCTCCATGCTATATTATCTACTGTTTTGGACATTATTGAGCTTTATTATTCTCTTTTATATTATTTTTGGGACTAACCTATTAACCGGAGGCCCAACCCAGAATTGATGTTTTTTGCCTATATTAGAGTTTCGCAGAAAAGGAATATCGAACGGAGTCCAAATGGAATGAAACCTTCGGGAACGTGATTTTTAGGAAGAATATGATCCAGGAGACTTGGACCCTACGTCAAGAAACAAAAGAGGAGGCCACGAGGTAGGGGGGCACGCCTACCCCCCAGGCGCGCCCTCCACCCTCGTGGGCCCCTCGCAAGTTCACAAATAAGCATTTCATACTAAACATGGATAAGAATAATTCATAACCTTATGTAAGGAAGTTCTAACGCAAAAAGTTGAGATAACTATTTTAATGTATGAAAACTAGTGCAAATTAAAAAGTAGATAAAACTTGATGAGTTAGGGCCTCTCCCCATTTGTTATTGAAGACATATATCTTCTAGTAAGAGTGAAAAGTGGTGTTTAACACAAATTGTATAAAGTCTGATTATAATAGTTAATTTATGTGTTTAATTGTCTTAGGTTCTAGCTTTGTCTGAAGCCAAACTTATATATATTTCCCTGAATCTATAAAAAACATGCTAATATCCGTAACTATAGATATATGCATAAACTATATTTTATGAATATTCTCACGAAATTAATTTTGTGTTGCACATATGGATATATTTCCTATAGACATGGTCAAATTAAAGATGTTTGAGTTAGAAAATAGCTAAAAACTTCAATTAGTTTGCTGAAAATAGATTACCATGTCAAACTTTTGAAATTTTGGCATGTAATATCATCACATATATTTGGAATTGATAATTGAAAAGCATACATACACTAGTAGAAAACGAGCCTTTAGTCCCGGTTCCAGAGAGCCTTTAGTCCCGGTTATGGAACCGGAATAAAAGGGTCGGGACTAAAGCCCAAAACCTTTAGTCTCGGTTAGCTTACGAACCGGGAATAAAGGAGCTCCATGTGGCCGCTGTCTAGAGCTCCACCTTTAGTTTCGCTTGGATTTTTTTTGAAATTTTGTTTTTCTGATTTTTTAAAAAGAAAATTTTGAATTTTTTTACGATTTTCAAAATTTTGAATTATTTGACAATTTAATCTTTAATCATCCCTCATCTCTGCTCAAGTATGGACCACTCATTTCAAATCGTCTAACTTCCGAGTTCTATTCCCCCTAGTTTCCAAGTCTGCACTTGTTGTTTTCCTGAAAATAGTAAGCTGTCAATCCTATTAACCCTTAGGAGTTGAACTTGAGCATGAAGTCACACGTTTCACTGTTTGAGTTTGAAACTATTATTCTAAAAATAATTAATTATTTAGTAACACAAATATTTCTTGAATAAGTAGTTTGACCAAAAATTCAAAAAAACTTAAATTTGGGGATAACTTTTTTCCTTTCAGAATATGAGGATTCTAAAAATTTGCAAAACGGCCTACAGCGGTCAAAATCGGAACCGGGTTTTCGTGCTGAACATTTTGATATATTATACGTTTTTTCGACATTGTATGCAAAAATTATAGCCGGTTTACTTTTTCATAACACTATTTTGCAAAACATGTCAACATTTATGTTTTTAGTTTTCCTAACTAGTAGATATAGTAACATAACTACATCTCAAAGGATTTTAATTTTTGAAGTTTTTATCTTTTTCTTTTGTTTTTTAACTGAAATGGAGATATGGGGGGGGGGGGTAGAGTTTGAAAATTGCACAACCCCTTTAGTCAGGGATGGTGTCCAATTCTACCGTCAACTACATCTGCTAGCACAGTCCCAGTCAGAGTCACAACTAAGGTTAACCAAGCCAGAGTCACGTTCTATTAAAATGGCAAAAATAATTACTTTTTCATATGGCAAAACTAATTCTATCAACTATTATTAAAAGGCTAAACAACTATTAATACAAAATAGTAGCAAAATTAATATTAATTAATTATAGAAATTTATCTACTCTTGTCTAGTAGAAGCATACTACAACATGTTAAAATCCACAGAAAGAACTAACTAAAAATAATTTAAAACAAAAATTAAAGGACTAAAACAACTATATAAGCAAAACAATATTGTTTTTATTAAAATCATAACTTAAATTATTCTAGAAATAACCAAATAAATCTTACTGTGATGACACTCTAACATGTGACTAGGAGCAAAAAGAATTAAATTTCAAACTATTTTTAAACTCAAATTATCCACAATCCAGGATTTGAAGAAAATTTGAACAAATTGATATTTAAATTATTCAAATTTGAAAACTAACGGCACAAACAAATACTAGACAAAAAATTTAATCTAATGCAAAAAGAATTACTCAAAAACATCAAATATCCTAAAAGATATAAGCAATTTAAAAAAGAAACTAAAAATAAAAAACAAAAACAAATTTCAGAGCCCCTTTAGTCCCGGTTCATGGCTTAACCTTTAGTCCCGGTTTGAGCCACCAACCGGGACTAAAGCAGGACTAAAGGAACCTTTAGTCCCGGTTGAAGCCACGAACCGGGACTAAAGGAGTGCTTTCGTCCCGGTTGGTGGCTCAAACCGGGACTAAAGGGCATCGCACCCCTTTAGTCCCAGTTGGTGTGTCCAACCGGGACTAAAGGTACCATTTGAATCGGGACTAATGCCTGCACGGCGCCCTAGGCGCACGAACCGGGACTAATGCTCCCGGTTCGTAATGGATTTTTTTTCAAAACTATCATGTTTTTTGTAGCAATTTCGGAAACTATAGCGCAGATTGAAAAAAAAATGCAAAACTCCTGTCGGCCTGGAGTGGGCCGAAAAGGCAGTTTTCGGCCAAGCTAAGGCCGAAGTAGGCTTTTCGGCCGCGCTTGGACCGAAGACGTGCGTACCTGGGTCGAAAAGTCGGTGTTGGCGGGGGCCCGGCCGAAAATAGTAGCTTCGGCTACCCGGCGGCCGAAGCGGGCCGTTTTCGGCCAACCAGCGACCGAAGTAGGCCTTTTCGGCCAGGCTTCGACCGAAGCTGTTCTCGGCCACGTATCGGCCGAAAAGGTGCGGATAAGCACCGTCGTCCCTTTCCTCTCGCTGCCTCTGTTCTTCCTTTCTGTTTCCCCTTTCTCTCTCTTAGTTCTTCTCTGTACCTCGCCCTCCCGCACCGATCTCCTCCATTTGCCACCCATTTGCATATCCAGCCCACAAAATCGGTAGATCATAGCAATCCCCGCTGGCCTACGGTGTTATTTTTTGCTATGGGATAGTTTTTGATGTGTTTGGGGAGGAGCGGCCATGGTGGGGAGGAGGAGCCATGGTGGAGAGGAGGATGGGTAGTAGGTGGTGGTGACTAGTAGCAGCAGCTGCAGAGGAGGAGGTGGTGAGGAGGAGGAGCAGGTTGGGGGCTGGCCGGAGTTGAACCTCCGGTCGTCGGGGGCGGCGTTGTCGTTCTCCGGTGGTGCAAGTACTTCGCGAGGTGGCCGGTGCCGCTGAGTCGAAGAGAGAAGCAAGAAGCGGACACACGCTTCGAAGGTATAATCATGTCATCACAAATTTTATCTAAATTGTATAGTTTAGTTAGTGTATATAAGTCATATTGTGAATTTTAGTCTTAATATATTTGTGGAGGCATTTTAGCGCATAGTTCGTGTAGCGGATAATATTACTGTTTGTTGTGATTAATGAGAAGATGGCAATGTCTGACAGGTGAAAATGTCTGAATCAGTAAATCTGAATGTTTACTACGGCGCTGGTAATGTTCGATATAATGAGTTGGGGGTTGATCTTAGCGAGTTTAAAAATGGCGTCATGACACTAGCAGACCCGGACAGACTGGACATTAGACAATTGAAGTACTGGTTGACAACTAGTTTCGGGCTGGATCCTGAAGTATGTTCCGTCAGTATTCATGCATTGTGGACCAAATCTTGTAAAAATGTCAAGTGGGAGTTGATGCCGGTAGATAGGAGCCAACATTGGTTGTCCCTGTTAAGACGCTGCCGAGACCGAAGAATCCACCCATATGCACTTGTGCAACCTGTGCCGAAGGAGGAGAATACCGTACAACTCCATAGGGGGTATGAACCCGGCCAAGGCAGTGAAGTGGCTAACGAGATTGTTTTATCCGGGTCACAGCCAAAAGATGTGGATGCTAGCCAACCCGAGAAAGAGTCAGACTACGTGCCACACAATGTTTGTGGTCCTGATACTGGGCAGAGTAGCTAGTCGATAATATTAGCCGGTTCTGGTTTTGCTGATGGGGATGAGGAAGGGGATGAAATGTAGAGGGTGATGGAGGAACAGGACGAGGATGGATTGGTGGAGGAACTGGATTCTGAAAATTCTGAGGATGAAGTGGAGGTACCGATTCCTTCTGCATGGGAGCATGACATATCCACCGGCCTTACGGTCAACGATGGCCATGAGACTCCATGGCAGTATAATCTGAACCAAGTACAGATAGGGGCTATGTTTGATACAAAGAAAATATTGAAGTATGCAGTGATAAAGTGGGCTATGTCTACGCAGAGGGTTTTCCGGACACACATATCAAGTCCAACAAACTATACCGTGAAATGTGTTGAAACAAGTTGTCCTGGGAAGGCGCATGGGCACGTGGCGAAGTATGACATCCACTGGGTTGTCACCATTGTCGTCCCACATAATTGTGTGAGGAAGAACCTGACTTCAAGTCTCATTGTGCAACTCATGTATACTGAGATAGTAGAGAAGAAAGATATGGAAGCAAAACACATCCAGACAGCAGTGAAGGTCAGATGGAATTATGTCATTCCTTATGGGAAGTCTTGGAGGGCTAAGCAGAAGGCTATGGAGGAAAGGTTTGGGACGTTCTTCGACTCATATGATAATATTGTCCGTCTCCTGGGCATACTAAAGGAGAGGAATCCCGGCACTTATGTGAACATACAACACATGAGGTTGCTGAGTATACCAGATTTCAAGGTGTTGAAACGAGTGTTCTTCTCTTTTGGTATGTGCATCGAAGCTTTCCGGCATTGTCTTCCTGTTATGTTTGTGGATGGTACATTCCTGAACGGTCAGTATAGAGGGCAAATCCTGACTGCTATTGGTGTGGACGGGAACAATCAAATCATCCCACTTGCCATGGCATTTGTGGAGGGTGAGAACTTTCTCAGCTGGGTATGGTTCTTCCGCCAAGTGAAAATTGCTATTGTGAAGGACCGACCAAACGTGTGTGTCATTCATGACAGACATGCTGGTATATTGAAGGCCGTGAAGACACTTCGTAATCCAACAGATGATGAACCAACACCTTGGAGGGACTTGCAGAGCCGGTGGTGCATGCGCCATCTTGGGGCTAATTTTTTCTCACAGTTCAAGAACAAGCGGTTGATGAACTTGTTCAAAAAATTATGCAAGCAGAGCCAGCAGCGCAAATATGAATTTATTTGGTCAAAACTAGATGAGTTTACTAAGAAGCAGGTTCGTGCGAGGAAGAAAATGGAAGAAGATCAGGTTAAATTAGCAGCACTCATCGCGGAGCTAGAGGAGCCAGTAGGACTTTGTGACTTGCCAGCAATTGACCCTCCTAAACTAAGTGAAAGAAGGGAAGGGCAATAAAGAATTTTTCTGAGTGGATAGAGAAAGAGCCTCTAGTGAATTGATCTTTGCTGCATGACACACATGGAGCTAGGTATGGCCACATGACAACCAATCTTGCAGAAGTGTATAACTTTGTGCTGAGAGGGAATAGAGCATTGCCACTCACAGCTATTGTGGAGGCTGTATTCCATGGCACTTTGAGATATTTCATAGAAAGGCACGAGTTAGCAAAGAAGCATATTGAAGATAATCAGAACACACCTTATTGTAGCCGTGTCATGGAATACATGGCAAAGAAGATAGAGAAAGCAAAGAAGCACACTGTCAGACTCATAGGGAATCAAGAAAGGAGGTATGAGGTTCAGCTTCCTACAGATGGTTTTGGTTTTGGAAATGAGGTGAAGACACACGAGGTAAAAATTGGAACGGAATTTTATCCAACGTGTGAGTGTACATGCAACAAACCGAAGTTGTTGCACCTACCTTGCTCTCATGTGTTAGCTGCCTGTGGCCAGATTGAGTTGGATGCTATCTCCTTCATGTCCCCATACTATTTAAAAGAGGCAGTGCTCAACACCTGGACAGGCGAGATGACAGGGTTTAGACTTGTCGGCAATTTCAACAAGGTAAACGGCGGTGAGAGAGTATACATCCCGCATCTAGACCTTCGGCGAACAAGTAGGGGCAGACGAAAGACCCGTCGCATCCGAAACGATATGGACCAGTCTGAAGCTGGTGGAGCAACCAGACAATGTTTGTTATGCGCGGCTTATGGGCATAGGATGAAATATTGTCCCGACCTGAACAAAGATGGTGCTTCCTCATCGACGAGTGCTTCCACATCGACGGCTGCGACAACAGGAGCAAGAGGTGGACGTGGTCGTGGCAGTCGAGGCCGAAGGGGCGGACGAGGAAGAAATAACTCACAAGCTATATAATGTGTCGTAGTGGGTTTTAATATGTAATATGTCAGGACTGTTTTAATTTGTAATATGTCAGGACTATGTTTTAGTTTGTAATATGTCAGGGCTTATGTGCCTGCTATCGGCGACTTACCTACTATGGGATCTGTTTGGGCACGGCGAGAGGTACTTTTATATTAAGTAATAATTAATTCAATTATTTCTTGCCATTCCATAGTATTACTAATGGAATCTTACTAATGCTTATTTGTTGTCATGCACAAAGACAGTTTGCACATAGTCAGGTTAGGGGATGCTACCCGTCCTTCACGGCGCAGTTTGATAGTTTGCACGAGGATCAAGTTATCTGGGAGCCATACTCGCCTCAGGCTATATCATCGAGGTACCCAGTTGGGATTTCTGGATTGTGCACTAGAGATCGGCACTTTTGGATGACCAAGGCCAAGTTGGTGTTCGACGTGACGGTTGAGGAGATGTCTCTTCATAGGGCGATGAGACCGTTCGGTCTATATCAAGAGCCTGAGATTCTAGATATTCCACACTTGCCAGAACACGTGCACAAGTAAGTACTAATACTATTTTAGTTGTCAGCTCTGCATTCATAATATACCTAATCATGTATCGCGCATGTCAATCTCAGGGACAGTCGCCTAGGAGGAAACAAGTCCATGGCTTATTGGCTTAAGAGCATTTCCCCTTACGTTGACGAATGGACTACCGCCGCGACAAATATCTGGGGTGAGGTTCGGCCCTTTAACTGGGAAATGTTCGGGTTGTATCTGCAGCGTTACCGGCATACAACGGGGATCTACTTGGTTCCATCAGCTGCTCCTGATCAGATCGAAGCCCCTCTCACCAGCGATATGTACCCAACTGCCTCTGTTGTGGGAACCAGACACCACACGGTAAATGCCTTCGTTCTCATATGTTAAGTCTTTTGTTAATCTGGACATATTCGCTTGGCTGTCTATTCGTGGTGTCTATCATACAATGAGGATATAATTGGTTAACTCTTCGTGTACAGGGTGACTTGATAGTACAGGCGCGAGAGGAGGTTTCCGCTTTAATGCGGCGCTTTCAGAGGGGAGAAACTATCCCACCGCGAGAGGGCGTCTCATGGTTGAGGCGTCTTGATGACAAGCTACACGGGATTTATGCAGCTGTTACGTGTAGACGGTCTTCGGATGTTGCACTTCCTCCTCCAGCACATCGTCCGCCACGTCCCTCTATACAACATTCAGAACCACAACCCTCTGTGCACCATTCAGAACAACGACCCTCTGTGCACCATGCAGAACCTCATCCTTCACAGCCAGGGAGCTCTTCCTGGCATGAGCCACCTCCTTCACAACCAGGGAGCTCTTCCTGGCATGAGCCACCTCCTTCACAGCCAGGGAGCTCCTCCTGGCATCAGCCACCTCCTTCACAGCTAGGGAGCGCTTACTGGCATCAACAGATGGAACTAGGTAACACTACTCACTACATTCTTTTCAACAGTGTAGTAATCGTTCTTGCATTCTCAGCAGTCACTGATGCTTACTGGTGGTGCTTCGTTCATGCATTTGTATCAATTTTACATGTTTTACTTTACCGCAGGTGGCAACCAGTCGCAACCGTTCATGCATTCAGAGCAGTCACCGATCCTTAGTGGTGGTGCTTTGTACTTTGAGGGCAACCGCGAGGATGATGACCAAGCTACAAACTTTTATGGCTTCTCGCAGACAGTGTTTCACACTCCACCACCACTACCGACACAGGAGCCACAGACCGTGACAGACGAGGTTAACTATGGTCGTGGTTATCGCGATCCTCATCCACCGCCTCATCGCTTATCGCCTTCCGGTCCTCGCCCGAGGAAGACCCAGACTCGTCGTCGTCCCCCGCAGTGATATGCTTATCTATCTATGTATGACTCATTATCTATGTTAGTTTCAGACTATTCGCAGTTGTGTGTCAGTATTTATGTATGAGACATGCTTCATGTATGTGTTACTATCGCACTTGCTTCTATCTGATCAGGAGACATATATTGTTTTATGTATGCGAGAGACATATTACTATTAATTCGCATTCTTATTCCAGTTACATTTCCAAATAGACTACAACCGATAATTAAGATACAAGTACCTCTGAATTAAACGGTGCGGCTGAACTTGTGCAATACATCTTACATACTACAAATTGAAATTCAGATAGAACATAATGCCCTACAATAATACAATACAAACTAATAATGCCCTACAATAATACAATACAAACTTGTGCAATACATCTGAATGAAACGGTACAACTGGAGTACATCTTACATACTACATGAAGTCATCATCATCATCCTCCGTTGATGCAGCCCTCTTGCCCTTCGATGATGCGGTCCTCTTGCCCTCCGTCGATGCAGAACTCTTGCCCTTGGTTGATGCAGAACTCTTGCCCTTCGAAGATGCAGAACTCTTGCCTTTGGACGATGTAGAACTCTTGCCCTTCGACGATGCAGAACCCGGAAGCGGCGGCATGAAGATATCATCGTCGTCCTCGCTCTCCTCAGTCCATAAAAATGTATTCTTTGCTGCAGTCCTTCTGAAAGTTTCACTCTTCGGCTCCACTACCTTCTTCCACCTTTCATGCAACCTAAGAAGTGCTTTACGTACCTCCTCATAGGTCCTTTCAGGCCACCCAGACCTACGTAATTGGTGAGCCAACTCATTCATTATGGTGTCACTACCGGTGAGTTCGTCCCATGGAACTATCCTATTGTCCATCATGAAATCGGTAGCTAGACTCAGAAGAGTGCTGCTCATCCCAGGGTGAAAACTACGATCGAATGGATAATGGGACATCTCGACTACACTACACTGGAATGCTCATCCACCTCCGCCTGAAGGGGGTTTTATAGACACGGAGGAGAAAAATGGCGGGAAAGAATAACTGCGGTATGGCGGGAAAGGGTTGGCGGGAAAATAAGGCAGGAAGGGATTGGCGGGAAGGGGTTGGTGGGAAACGGGTGGCGGGAACATATGGCGGGAAGGTGTTGGATGGAAACGAGTGGCGAGAAAATACATTTCAGCCTAATGTATGAGCCATGCAACTTCGGCCTACACGAGACCAAAAAGTACTTTTCGGCCTAGACTTGACCAAAAAGTCTATTTCGGCCTAGACTTGACCGAAAAGTGCCTTTTCGGCCAGTACCCCACCTCTTCGGCCAAGAGATGTCCGAAAACCCTACTTCGGCCTAAGTGTGGCCGAAAAGTCCTACTTCGGCTTAACTGTGGCCGAAAAGTCCTAATTCGGCCAAGAGATGGCCGATGGGCTACTACTTTTGATTTTAAGAAAATCATGCTATAGTTTTCGAAAATGCTATAAAATATATCATAGTTAAAAAAAAAAATCTTCGTAATGCAACCGGGATTAATGCTCTTTTCTGGCCTCAATCAAAGCTTTGTTTTTTTACTAATGATTTGAGTTTCTCTCCAAACATACTTTTTTTCTTAAATGGGACTTAAGGTGCACCGGTACAATAGTCATTTCACATTCCACTTAGAAAAAATCTTTTTGCATGGGTTTGAATGAAAATGAAATCTGCAAAAACTAAAAGGAACGTGAAACATAAATTATATGCGGTTGGAGTTTATTTGCCTCCATTATTGGGCAATGTTACTTTTTTTAAATATTAGCACCTTAAAGCTTAAATAACGTGGGTATTATTTAACAAATCATCCGGGAAATCAGCCGGGTTGCGCATCGTTGGATTCATCATCCCATGACAACCGTTGGATCGGGTCAACGAGATCAACAAGAGCAACGACGACGTCGGCGTAGGGACGCAGCACCGCATGCTCGCACCGCATGTCAGGGCTCGCCGGTGAAGCTCCATTGCAGCGCCGTGAAGCTTCATTGCAGCTCCGGGAATCGATGGTGAAGCTTCATTGCAGCCGCCGGTGAAGCTTCCTTGCATCACCGAGCTTTGGGCTTCCGCGCGAGCGCTGCGTCGCAGCACATCGACGGTGCCTGACGGCGAGCCACCGACGAGCGCTCCACTTTAACACCACCGCACGCATGCGACGGCGACATCTGATGCCGCGACATCGACAGGCTGCTGCGATGAAGCTCGCGTCGGGCGACGTCTGATGCTGCAATGGAGCTGCTCCGGCGGAGATGGAGCATGCGGTAGTCGCCGTCGTTCCTCACCCAGTTTTTGGCACGGAGGAGTGAGTGGGCGGTGGCGCGGTGCGAGAGAAGTGCGCGGCGCAGGGGTGAGAGAAGAATGGATCTAGACGAAGGACGTGTGGACGAGAGCTGCGCGTCGTGGAGACGAGGCTACGAGAGGATAAGCTGGCCCCAAGCGACACATGTCAAACGGGAGAGGTGGCGGACGTAAGGCTGGTCACAATGGGCAAAAACATAGTCTAGTAATTTACGCACTTCCCTAGACTATGTTACTATCTCCACAGTGGGTAGGAACATCTATATAGTGTCATGCAACAATGTATTTATTATGTTATAGACTCATTATTTCTTGGAGTGTGTGATGTTCCGGTAACTTAGCTAGTTACCACAAGCACCTCTCTGTTCATTAAATATGTGACACATAAGCAAAGTTATATTGGAGTGTGTGATGTTACTCCTAAGTTCCTCCCATTGTGACCAGCCTAACAACCAAATCAACCGGTTGATTTAGAACGATTTCCTTTTTATTTTATTTTTGCAAATAAAAGAAGCAAGTGTGAATTCTGATATAGGAAACGATTCAGCTGGTTGTGTCTGTCGAGAGTTTTTTTTTCCTGGATTAGCGACCGGTGGGCCTTTCTCGCGTAGTCCATATATCAGTTATGAGAAAAGGCCTGGTCTCAGATTTATCTTTGAGAGCAGTAGCCCAGGACAGTTGGGCCAGGAATTCTAACATGCCTGGAAGGTTGAAGAAAACAACAACACATCCAACGGCCAGAAACATCCAGATCTAAAAAATGGACGGCCATACAACCTGAAAGGCTGGATGTATTGCTCAAAAACAGAACATCGACATTTATCCATACTTTCCTTCTTACCTAACAAGATCTGACCTTCATTTTTTTACAGCATAGACACAAACCACACTTTCATTTGCACAAATTTCGAACCCATGTTCAGTTTCTGCATTGACACACACGAAAAAGAAATCAGCTGCTGTAGAGTAGCAATACTTACTATTTGAATCAGTACTTTTTCCATACTATTCATAACTGATCCTTTTAATTATCAAGTCTGTAAAAGCATCCAACCATATGTAGATCCTCTAATCAAATAGAGGTAAATACACTAGTAGAACTTGCGTGCAACGGTCAGTTTGGTGCATAAACTTGTAAAATACATGTTTCTGGTCATCTAACTTGTGCGGGCGTGTAAATACGGTCACATTTTCCATACGCAGGTGTATTCGCTGCCTACATGGCACACCAATGGCTGGCGTTTTTTCAATAAACACCCTCATTCTTTTTACTTTTTATAAAAGCAATCCAACAATAGTTGCCCGCTGGGTCCGACCGTCAGTGTACGTTGTAAATATATTGGGCCTATTGTCAGTGGCTAGTGCACGTGATGATTTTTCTGGAAACACGCTCGTTCTTTTTTACTTTTTGCAAAAGCACTCCAACAATAATTGTCCGCTGGGTGCCTGGGTCCTACGGTCAGTGTAAGTTGTAAATATATTGGGCTGGAAAAAATGGGACGAGCGAGTTCTAACCAAGGACCAATTGGAATGGGGCTAGCGACCTATCCACCGCAATTGATCGTACTTGGTATTTCATTTGGACTACTAAGGTATATCACCTCTAAAATAAAAGGTGCACATTCTGAATATATTTTCATTTCTCTAGATTTTCAAATTTAAAATTATTCAGATTGAAACAATATTTCTGATAATTTGTTCGAAAAATAATTAGGTACATTCATTCTGCACTATATATTCTTTTGTCTAGCTATATTTCTTTTCGTTGATTTCTTTGAAAGAAATTTCCGTACATTCATTGTTAACTATGTTTCTTTTATATAGATTATTCAAATTCAAATAAAAATTAGTTGATTTGTCCCCCAAAAAATATGTACATTCATTCTGACCCATATTTTCTTTTATCTAGATTTTCAAATTTAAAATTATTTGAATTCAAACAAAATTTTTCTGATTTGCCCCCAAAAAATATGTACATTCCTTGGGCACTAGATTTACTTTTATCTTATTTTCAAATTTTAAATTATTTGAATTCAAACAAAAAATTAGATGATTTGTCAAAAAAAAAGATGTACATTCTTCTTCACATATAATTTCTTTCAGCTAGATTTTTGAATTCATAATAAATTACGTTTATTTGTATGAAAGAAATTTACGTATATTCATTATGAACTTTATTTTATTTTATCTAGATTATTCAAATTCAATCAAAAAATTAGTTGTTTTGTCCGAAAATTTACATACATTCATTTTCACCTATGATTTCTTTAATATAGATTTTGAAATTTAAAATTATTTGAATTAAAAAATTACATTCATTTTGCACTATATTTTGTTTTATCTACATTTTTAATTTAAAATTACTCGAATTCATACAAAATGTTTGTTGGTTTGTGCAAAAAATACGTACACTCATTCTGCACTATATTTTGTTTTATCTACATTTTTAATTTAAAATTACTCAAATTCATACAAAATGTTTGTTGGTTTGTGCAAAAAATACGTGCACTCATTCTGCACTATACTTTGTTTTATCTACATTTTTAAATTAACATTACTCGAATTCATACAAAATGTTTGTTGGTTTGTCCAAAAAATATGTACACTCAGTCTGCACTATATTTCCTATCTAGATTTTTAAATTTAAAATTACTTGAATTCAAACAAAATCTAGTTGATTTGTCCAAAAAGTTTATCGAGAATATAAGTAAGTTTCTTAAATAGAAAGAAATAATACATAAGAGAAATTGTGTTTATCTATTTAAATGTCAATGTGGCCAGATGGTTGGCGCTCGCACACGTGGCGAGCTTATGTGGTCATAGGTTAGAACCGGTGCTTTGCCCTTTTCTCGTTTGGTTTCTACTTTAACTCGTACGGTTTATCTTATATAAAGCTAATTGTGCTCTATAAACGTCAATAGTAAGGAGGTCAAGTGGCTATCTAAGTTAGCAGGGCGTGTGTTTGAATCCTGCTGCTGCTCTAGCACTTTTCATTTTATTTGAGAATTTTGTGCATAAATAAATAAAATGCAAGGGTGCTTTTTGAAAAATAACAGTGCACGCGGATTACCCATTGCCTCATCCCCTGATAGTGGGGCCCTGCCATGTTTTTTTTGCGTGCACATGGTACGGTAGAAAACACCGTATATGAACGGAAAGACAAGTTAGATGATCAAAAACACGTATTTTACAAGTTTATGCATCAAACTGACCGTCGCGTGCAAGTTCTATGACTTGCGGTGTATTTACCTCAATCAAATAGTACCAACTATTCGAGTCCAGTCAACTACAAAAGATATGCACCATTATTATTATTGTAGCGAATGACAAATGCATTTACATTCGAACAACCGGTGGTACGCAAGAAATGACATCAAAGCGATGCGAAGAAAGAGTATATGCCCACCAATCAACATGACACCATGCAGCTATGCAAACGCATATATACCGCACCGTCTAGCCAAAGGCGGTAGTAATACAGAGAGATGAGAAGGGCCGAGGATGAGGATGTGAAACTCAAAGCATCAGGGAATAGGAGACACCTGGAAAGAGGACACTTGTGCTCGGTGGATAACATGATGAACCAGGCGTACAGCAAGTAGCATGATAATGAAACATCACGCAGCTGTTTAGAGGAGAACACGGTGATACAATACAGTAGCGAGAAGCATGGCATCAAACACTACATATTGGTGTTGACCTTGATGATTCAATAAATATATGCATCAAAATCATCCATTTATCAGCCTTGTTGTCCTTGCCAAGGGCATCTGCACTCCTCCATAATTGGCTCACTACCATGGCTTTGCGGGACCTTGAGGCGCTTCTCGAGCTCACATCTGTTGCTGAGCTCTCGTCCTCCCCTGACACCTGGTCACCTGGTGTGTTGCATGGGTTGACTCTGAGTTTCTTGATGAAAAAAATAGTAAAATTCTTGCCAAGTTTGCCATCAATTAGTCCAACAGCATGTCACACTGTATTTTGGGAAAATTTATCAAATGTGGGGTGCATATATGATGGCAATGTGCAGTTCCTCTGCTATTATTTTTATCTGTAAACAAAGAGTAATAATTAAGGTTTTGGCATGCAACCATGAACCATGAGCTAGCGCCAACTGACCTGTTTGCAAGACACAATGGTTTCTTTGAATGGAAATCAGATTAGTGCCAGGCCTTTACTCAATCTCCATTGACGGCAACATGTGACCAGGGGATATCATTTTATGTTACTGAAATCACAAAGAAAAAGAAAGAAAGAAGAAGAAAACCAACATGGCTATATTTATAAGAGAAAAAAGCCATCTAAGTTCATCAGTTAACCACTGTAGTCTAACTCCAGCCCATCCCATCATCAAATGTCACGTGAGAGATACGACACACGAGTCCAGCCCCAAACCATCAACACCCTCGCCAACTTTCACCACCAACCGCGCCGCCACTAGCCACCCGCTCGGCGCCGGCGCCGGCGCCTACCCGCCGTCGTGCTCCGGCTCCAAAGTTGCATCCTCACCCAGCTCCTCTCTTCTCCCTACCCCTTCCCCGCCCCCCTCGCCGCCGCCTCCTCCCCGCTCGGACGCTGGCTTTGCCGCCTGTAGAGAGAGGATGAGAGAGAATAGGAGCTGGCTGTAGATTAGTAGCTAGTTGCAGCATGAGCCCCAAAACACTTTGTGAGACTATAAGATTGGCTCATTATTAATAGTGTACATATTTAAGATGACATAGCAATACCTTATAGCTGATTGTTGGATGTATTATTAACCATGCTCCAATCAAATAGTACTAGTTATTGAAGTCCAAACAATTGCAGAGGTGATGTACACCGTTATTACTTTTTGTACTAGGGAAACACCAATTAATTTACATTCCAACAACCCGTGGTGCGCAAGAAAATATATCAAACCAATCGTGAAACGTCAAAAGTCACCATCACACACA
>NC_041390.1:9202302-9229298 GCF_002162155.2 Triticum dicoccoides
ATACTTGTACTATTTTACTAAGTAATGACATTAAATTGATGTGAAGAAAGAGTAAATACCCACCAATCAACCAGATACCATGCGGATGTGCAGATGCATATATACCACATCGTTTAGCCAAAGGCGGTAGTAACAGGGAGAGATGAGAAGGGCAGAGCATGAGGATGTCAAAGTCAATGCGATAGGGAATGTGAGACACCCAGAAAGAGGTCACATGTACTCGGTGGAGAACTTGATGAAGCACCAGTACCGCAGGTAGCATGACAACGAAACATCACGCCGATGCTTAGTGTAGAATACAGTGATACAGTACAGTAGCTAGAACCATGGTGACAAACTAAGCATCCGCGCTTGTCGGGCTCACATCAGTTGTTCAGCTCTCATCCTCCCCTGCCACAGCGTGCGTCGTAGCATGGGTTGACTTCGAGTTTCTTGATGAAAAATTAGTAAAATTCTTGCCGTGTTTGCTCTCGAAGTTGTGGAACACCATGCCGTGCTGAATTTTGAGAATATTTATCAAATGTAGGGTGCATATATGTTGAGAATGTGCAGTTCCTCTGCTATTACCTTTTGTCTGTCTATAAGAGAGTAATAATTAAGGTTTTGGAATGCAACCATGAGCTAGCGCCACCTGACCATCCATAACCGTCACCACAAAGTTCAGATCGAGGGCAAGTGAGTCGAGCACTTCAGAGACTAGACAATGGGGTTTTACATTGCATAAGTTCAACACTCTTATATGAAATTCACATAAAATTGCTAGTAAATATGATTTAGAAATATGACAGGCGATCCGATGGATGAAAGAATAGAAACATTAAGATCGCCGCACATACACAGATGCACCGGACACATAATAGTAAGTAACTGTATCATTTCATGTGACTCGAAAAAAAAAATGATCAACACTACTCCATTCGACGAACGTGCAGGCATATATGTTGAATAAGGTTTCGATGCGATTATGTCTGCCTTGCAGTTCATGCCAGGTCTTTACTCAATCTCCACTGACGACACATGTGCTCAGGGGAAATCATGTTACGTTAGTGAAATCACAAAGAAAAGGAAAGAAGAAGAAGAAAAAACTCAAATGTCTTTATTTATAATAGGAGAAGAAAGGTCATCTAAATGCTCACTCAACTCAGTCTAAGCCCAGCCCAACCCAGCCCAACCCATTCTTCTCAGATGGCACATGAGAGAGATACAACGCACATCACGACTCTCTCCGTCTGTCACCAACCACGCTGCCACTGGCCATTCCCTCGTCGCCGGCGCCTCCCCGCCGCCATGTTCCGGTTCCGAAGCTGCATCCTCACCCAGTTCCTCTCTTCTTCCTCTGCCTCCCTAGTTTCTCCTATCCACCGTTTCCTCTCCGCCGCAGCCGGCATTTCCCCGGGCCCTGGCTTTGCCGCCGAGAAGTACATCGTCTCCACGCCGCCGAGAAGTGGAATGACCCGAGCACATGCCATCAAGGCCTCCACAAAGCTCTCCCACCTCAGGTCCCCTGCTAAGCCTGACATCGTGCTCACCTTCCTCGCTGGTTTCTGCCTCTCCAGCACCCACGTCGACAAGGACCCGCTAAATAGAAAGGGAGGAAGGTGATGGAGAGCCCCCTTCCTTCTTCTTCTCCTTCCTCTTCCTTGGCCTTCTCCCTAGCTGGGAGAAGTTTCCCCCTCCGGTCCATGGTGTTTTTGGCCTCCTCGGGGGCGAGAGCCTCCCTGAGATTGGATCCTGGAACTTTATGTCTGTCTCTCTGCGTCGAAATCTAGGAGGTTTCACCATTTTAGCGACCCACGAAAATCCATAACTCCAAAAAAATATGATTTTTATGGCGGTTTCTTGATTTCAGGAGCAAGTTACCCTCCAAAGGGCAACCGCAACTGACCTCCACAGCCTCTATACGGGTAAGGGGCTCGCCACATGGGGAGGTTGTGTGGGGCTCCTTGAGGGTCATGGTCCCCTGAGTCTCTTATTTTCCAAAAAAAATCCTCGTAAATCCCCATGCATTTTTCAGCTCCGTAAATATGGATTTTCTAGAATACAAAAAACATCCAGAAAACAACAATTGGCTCTTGGCACTAACTAATATGTTAGTTCAATAAAAATAATATAAAAATGCCCCAAAACCATGCATAAATGATGTGAATACAACATGAATACTTAAAAAAATTATAGATACGCTGAAGTCATATCAACATCCCCAAGCTTAATACCTACTCCTCCTCAAGTAGGTAGATGACCAGAAAATATTTTTGAAGTCTGAATGCTAAAATAGAACAAAAAATTTATCCCATAGAGAATTACAGTTCAAATAACAAATAGCATCATTGTATTAAGTTCAACATAACATAAAGTGATAATGAAGTATCTCGCAAATTTTTTAAGATGATATAACTGCAACCATGGCAACTCCCGTAACAATGAACACCGACATGGGGGTGTCTATCGGGGCGAGGGAAGATAACGTTGATAGGGCAAGCGCTTCAACCACAACAACCCGGCAGAAAACTATTGCATTGGCAACTTTGCTTCCACTAGACATGGTGACGCGAACCTGTAGACAGACACTGGGGCCACGGATCACCTTACTAGTGACTTGGACCATCTGGTTGTGCACACGAGCTACATATAATGGAAGGATCAGGTGCGGGTAGCAAATGGGGAATGCTTGCCCATCTCTTGTATTGGCCACTTAAAACTTCCTAGCTCAAATATTTCTCCTGCACTGACGAATATTTTGCACATTCCAAGTATCCACCAAAATATCTTCTCAATTTATAGATCTGTATATAATGATCTTATTTTTCCATGGAATTTCACTCTTCATGTTTCAATGTGAAGGGCGGGGTAAAAAGAAGGTTGTTCGCGCAGCGGCAGCCTCTAGCCAACTCCTTGTCGCCGGTCGCAAGCAGCACCATGTTCACATGAAGCTTCATCTAGCGTTAGGATTTCTTTGTGTCAATGGCACCAACGTCTTGGTCATTGATAAAATAACGTAATTGAGTGCGTCATTTTTTTTTCGAGATTGACCGGGGGGCAAAAAGCCCCACCGTTTGTTATATTCCAACTCGAAGGTGACTTGGCAGTCAGTACAGATACATGTAAGCGCACAAAGGCGCAAAAAGAAATTACAGGGGATGGCATCAAGAGAAAGCCCAAAACTAGAAAGAGAAACAAATGGAGGGGAAGGTTGGCAACAGAACCAAACCGAAACCCCTGAAGGCCGACATCTCGGGTAGCGAGCTCCGCTGAGCAGCTTGCTCCACCATTGACAATGAACCACAACCAGACCTAGGGAGAAAAAGATGGGCACCACCACAACAACAACAACAACTCGCAATGGAACATTACTGGCACGAACGAAGGGCGTCGGATAGCCGAGTTCGTGCGGCGACACCGGTGTGCGCCGGCAAAGCCAAAGTACAACGACCGAGACCGAAGGGTGCGGCACCGGTGTACCGCCGCCGAGGTCAAAGGGCAGCGTGCTGCCGAAGGCCACCCCAGGATGTCCACGCAAAACGTCATCCGGGCCACCATGAAGCACAGCCCTGCGGAATGGCGACACCAAAGTAGAAGCATATCAAGAAGCATCACTGACGCGAACGAAGGGCATCGGATAGCCGAGTTCGAGCGGCGGCACCGGTGTGCCGCCGGCGAAGCCGAGAAGGCAATGCACCACCGAGACCGAAGGGCGCATCACCGGTGTACTACCGCCGAGGTCGAAGGGCAGCGTGTCGTCGAGGCCACCCCAGGACGTCCAAGCAAGCTCCACTTGAGTCGCCAAGAACAATGACCAGCCAAGATCGAAGCCGAGGTGGAGATGAAGCAGCAAGAGGCGAGTCCACCCGAAGCAGAAGTAATCCAAGAAGATGCCCCCAAGGAGGAAACGGCGTAGAGGCGTCGACACCATCTAACACGGGGAACCCCGGGTCCAAGATTTCTCTCGGGATCTGAGAGCTTGGGAGGGAGGGAAACAATGCCAAAATTGACGCCTTCAAGAAGGGAAAATGGCGGCAGCAGCCGTCACCATCGATGAGGTTTTCACCCGGCAATGCCTCCTCCACCTCGCAATCGGAGCAAGTCGGCCAACCACCACCGTAGCCCATCAGCCTAGGCAGCCAGGAGCTGCGAAGCGAGCTACGGAGGGCCAGAGAAGCAGCAACACACCGGACTGCCGCACAAAGACCAAGGCAAGGACGAGGTACACGGCGGCCAGCGCGAGGACGCAACGAGAGAGCATGGGGAGCTGGTCGGCGAGGCCACCCGAACCCGCCAGATCTGGCGCAGAAGCGCAACCGCCACGAGACCAGCTACGGCCGAGCGAATCCGGCCAGCCGGCGCCCCCCACGGGTCGGAGAGGAAGGGGGTAGGCCGGGCAACGCGCGGGCACCGCAGATCGGGGACGGGGGCGCAGATCGAGTCGCCGTCGTGGGGGCGAGGAGCGGACAGACTAGGGAGGAGGGGGAGCCTCATGGGGGCTGTGCCCGCCGCTGCCAGCCGCCGGCGGGCTTCGCCCGGCGACGTTAGCTGGCAGCGGCGAGGGGAGGCGCTGGAGAAAGAGGGGCTGGCGGCGGCGGCCCTGGTTCCGCCCGAGTCGGGGCCTTCCTCTCTTCCTCTCTTGTGTCTCTAATCTGCTGTATCATCTTAGAGAGCGAGTGAACTGAGTTACCACTTCCTCATTTGTTCCAGCAAAAGTTTGTCTGTCTTAAGTCATGCGTCATCTATCTGATTCGTGTCAATGTGGTAAAATTTATCAACTCCCTTATTATGCCTCTAACCGTGTTACCACTTCTCCTCTCGAACAGGGACCCTCCTCTTGCATCCACCTTTCAAACATAAATCAGATGTTGAGCAAGTCTTCTACACCTTTCAAACACAGATCAAACGCTTCTCATTACAAAAGGTCATGATATCCAATCCAATTGGGGAGGTTGGGGGGCACAACACAGTGCGGCATATGCACACGCCCAAACAAAATGGGATTGCTAAGCATAAACATTGACACCTTGTTGAAACCGGAATTACACTCCCACTCACACATCACTCCCTCCTGTAGTTAAAAAGACGGTGGTGTGTCCTCCTCATAAATTATCTCATGGATCATGTCCAGTTTTTTTTTACCGTTAGGTATTTACAAAAACTGACTGGTTTCCGGCTTTTGCGTTCCCTTTCGAGAATTACTGGTACCGTCGAAAAATTTCAACCAAATTTTGATTTGAGCACTGAATAGGTTCAAATAAGGTGTGTACGCAATCGTTGCTACTTCACAGTCCTTGGTGTGGTAGTTAGTGACCGTTTCGTCCATGCGCCGGGTACCAGGTTAGAATGGACTTGTGGGAAGTAACGAAGTGGGCGGGCCACCGGGACAAAAACTACTAATCACAAAACCACGGGGCAATTACATTTATTTTTGGCACCAAAGTTTCTAAATTCACAATTTATTGAATTTTATTGGGCGGTAATTACCGAGATATTCTCAAAACTGGTTCTTACGACCTCCTCCAAAAGAAGGGATTTTCCGGCCTCCTCCGAAAAACCGGGATTGTGAAACCTTGGAGCAGGTACACTATTATTTCTTTATGCAGAGCGGCGAGGAGTAGGAGCTAGCACCTCATGGATCAACTCTTCGAAGTTGCGGCGAGACGAGCCGCCGGGCTTGGTCGCCTTGACCGCCTTTTCCCTCCACTCATGCGCCTTCTTCTTCATCACCTTGCCATTCTCTCCCTCCATGACCTCCGTGATAAGTCCTGAGACGGTGTCACGTCGAACATCGCTGTCGATCTCCATGCCAACGCCCCATTCAGTGCATTGGTACCGGCAGATGGTCTGGTGGTCTGCGAAGAATGGCCAGCTGATGACGGGCACGCCGCCACACATGCTATCCAGTGTCGAGTTCCAGCCGCTATGTGTTAGGAACACGCCCACTGCTGGGTGATTCAACACCTGCTGCTGCGGGCACCAGGAGGAAATGAGACCACGCTCAGCGGTTTCGACCGAGAACTCCGGGGGAAGTACCGCGGTGTCACCCCTGATGAGGTCGGGACGGATGATCCAGAGGAAATGCCTGCCACTCATGGCTAGGCCCCAGGCGAACTCTACCAGCTGCTCGTTGGTCATTATGGTGGTGCTGCCGAAGTTCACGTACACAACGGAGCCAGGCTCCTTGTCGTCGAGCCACGGCAGGCACTCCTCCTCTTGCTTCCACAAGCTCATGCTGATGTTTGAGCTCGGCGCCAGCAGCGGGAGCGGGCCAATGGTGTAGACCTTGGGCAGGCCGAGCGCCTCCATAGCCGCCACCGCCTCTCCCTCGAGGTCATCGAAGGTGTTGATGATCAGTGCCGACGCGCCGACCGCGCGCTCTACGATCCCGAGCGTGAAATGCAACATGTAGTCGTCCGGGTCCGGACTGCGTATGAAGGTCGGGAAGTCCCTCAACCTCATGTTCCGCAGGCCCGGCAAGTCTTCCACTGGCGTGTCAAGGTACTCGTTCGTCAGCTGCTTGAAGTCCTTGATTGGTGCGAGGCCACGGTCGAAGAGGAGGCGGCAGTGCCGGAGAGCGACAAAGCTGACGGCGCTGGTTGCCCATAGCTGGACATAGGGGAGGCCGAGCTCCCTGGCTGCTTCCATGGAGAAGTCCATCACGACGTCGGAGAGGATGCAGGTCACGGGCGGGTGGCCCGTTGCCGGGTCGTTGAGGTCCGCGAGGAGGCGGCGGAAGGGCCCAAGGCAGACCTCCGCGATGGCCTTGCAGATTGACGGGACATCATGCGTGACGTTGTTGTCGGACCGTGACATGCCGTCCGGAATGGTGGCGAAGCGGAACCCCGGGACACCGGCCACCGCGGCCGCGCCCTGCGCATGGACAAGGCGGGCGTGGTCATACTCGGTGTTGACGAAGGTGATGTAGAAGCCGCGGGCGTGGAGCATCTTGGCCACGTCGAGCATTGGGTTGATGTGCCCTTGCGCGGCCGCCGGCAGGCACACGACGTGTGCTTTCTCGCCCAATGCTGAAGATGAACCCATTTCCAGCGGAGACGGCAATGGGATTTTGTGCCCTATTGTGTTGTTGTTGCTGCTGAGGATGCTATGCATTTCTTGGCATGGCTCTGACGACCTTGCCATACATTATTTATAGGTGGCACAATAGGGCAGCAATGGCGATGGGGAAACATACCGTAGACTGAACTGAGATTTCTTTATTGACGTATATCTTTTGATTGAGGATGGAAACTTCCAGTGGAAGCTCCACATGGACATGTCGGGCGGCGGGTTGGACCTTTACACGCTCAAAAGTCTATGTATTTATCTATCTATTATATCTATTATCTATCTTCTATCTATCCATTCTACTTTATCTATATATCTGTGTATCTCCTATCTATATATCCATACCCATTATATTAAAAGCAAAATACGGATCAAAAGTCTATGTAGACCTGCCTAGCAAATGAACAACACATATGCCAAAACAAAAGACACGACTAGCCAGCAAACATTGGCTAGCTAGCGGGTCGAAGCACACACCCAAAAAAGGAAAGATGGTGTCTCAAGGTTGTTGGTTTGGTCAGGAAACATGGTGATTTATCGACACATACTACTACTCTATATGATCCATGTTTTCCTATAGAATCTTACACTATTTTTCATATGGAATCTTACATTATTTTGTGGTCTCTTCCATAATGAATCAAGATTCTCAAGTGTACCTATAGGTCCTAGCCATAGCCAAACTAAGCCTATCTATATCTATATCTATATCTATCTATACCTACTAATAAAGGGGCTATTGCTTCTTACCATTGTATTTTGTTCCGTTTTTTGTCTCGTCCACCTCACCCATATTAATACGTATATATGAGAGGTTTTTTCTTGAGAGATGTGTATATGCGAGGTGGTACTATTCTAACCTGCTCGTACGTTTCGCTCCTAGACTTGGGCCTGTAAACACGGTGTCCGTTGGCCCAGCTACAGTAGAATGCGAGGAGAAAAACCACGTTCAATTTTTTCCGGGCCTGGGCCACAGGCCACGTGAGGCCTAGAACCAGGAAAAAAAATCGAAATCACAACCTCCCCGTCCCGTCCCTTGAAGCTGAAGGAAGATTCGCTCTCCAATAGTCCCACCTTGCTATCTGTATCTAATCACGGCAATTCATATACGTACGGGAGTTGCCTGAAAACAAGCCGCCTTGAAATCAACAAGTACAGGGATCCTCAAGGAAAGCAGATCAAATAATCAAGATTTACAGAGGTGGAAACGAAGGAACAATTGAAATCAAGATTAATTACGAAGCTCCATGGGGAGGAAACAAAGGAATAGCGGACCACGAGATTAGTGGTCGCACCACTCGCCGGCACGGCTGCTCGGCTCCATCGGGTGAAGTGAAGGAAGCAGGTAGGGGGCAAGGAGGCGGCCAGCAGAGTATAGGACGGTGCATGGTGGTGGACGCTCGCCGGAGGCAGCAGCGAGGTCCTGGAAGGAGCTCGCGATGGCCGCTGGCAGTGGTGGTGAGCTGGGGAGCCGGGGATCCCGGCGGCGCGCGGGGGTGCAGGAGGGGGTACGGTGGCGATGGCGCTGGGCAGCAGGGGGGATCCGGCGGCGTGCTGGTGCTAGGGGATCTCCCGGCGACGTTGGGCTACGGCAGCAGTGGCGGTAGTGTGTGTGAAGGAAATATGCCTTAGAGGCAATAATAAAGTTGTTATTTATATTTCCTTATATCATGATAAATGTTTATTATTCATGCTAGAATTGTATTAACCGGAAACTTAGTACATGTGTGAATACATAGACAAACAGAGTGTCACTAGTTTGCCTCTACTTGACTAGCTCGTTGAATCAATCATGGTTATGTTTCCTGACCATAGACATGAGTTGTCATTTGATTAACGGGATCACATCATTAGAGAATGATGTGATTGACTTGACCCATCCGTTAGCTTAGCACGATGATCGTTTAGTTTGTTGCTATTGCTTCCTTCATAACTATACATGTTCCTATGACTATGAGATCATGCAACTCCCGAGTACCGGAGGAACACTTTGTGTGCTACCAAACGTCACAACGTAACTGAGTGATTATAAAGGTGCTCTACAGGTGTCCCCGATGGTGTTTGTTGAGTTGGCATGGATCAAGATTAGGATTTGTCACTCCGATTGTCGGAGAGGTATCTCTGGGCCCTCTCGGTAATGTACATCACTATAAGACTTACAAGCAATGTAGCTAATGAGTTAGTTACGGGATGTAGCATTACGAAACGAGTAAAGAGACTTGCCGGTAACGAGATTGAACTAGGTATTGAGATACCGACGATCGAATCTCGGGGGAGTAACATACCGATGACAAAGGGAACAACGTATATCATTATATGGTTTGACCGATAAAGATCTTCGTAGAATATGTAGGAACCAATATGAGCATCCAGGTTCCGCTATTGTTTATTGACCGGAGACATGTCTCGGTCATGTCTACATAGTTCTCGAACCCGTAGGGTCCGCACGCTTAACGTTCGGTGACGATCGGTATTATGAGTTTATGTGTTTTGATGTACCGAATGTAGTTCAGTGTCACATATTTGATCACAGACATGACGAGGAGTCTTGAAATGGTCGAGACATAAAGATCGATATATTGGACAACTATGTTTGGACATCGGAAGGGTTCCGAGTGAAGTTCGGGCATATACCGGAGTACCGGAGGGTTACCGGAACCCTCCGGGGAGTTTAATGGGCCTTATGGGCCTTAGTGGAAAGATAGGAGGGGCTGCCAGGGCAGGCCACGCGCCCCCTCCCCCTCTGGTCCGAATTGGACCAGGAAGGGGGCCCTTTCCTTTTCCCTCTTTCCTCCTTCCTTCTCCTACTCCTACTACATGGAAAGGGGGGAAATCCTACTCCCGGTGGGAGTAGGACTCCCCATGGGGCGCGCCATAGGAGGGCCGGTCCTCCGCTTCCTCCATTCTTTTATATACGGGGGAGGGGGGCACCCCATAGACACGCAAGTTGATCATTGATCTTTTAGCCGTGTGCGGTGCCCCCCTCCACCATAATCCACCTCGATAATATCATAGCGGTGCTTAGGCGAAGCCCTGTTCCGGTAGCAACATCATCACCGTCATCACGCCATCATGCTGACAAAACTCTCACTCGAAGCTCTACTGGATCGTGAGTTCGTGGGACGTCACCGAGCTGAACGCATGCAGATCGCGGAGGTTCCGTATCTTCGGTACTAGATCGGTTGATCGTGAAGACGTACGACTACATCAACTGCGTTGTCATAACGCTTCCTCTTACGGTCTACAAGGGTACGTAGACGATACTCTCCCCTTTCGTTGCTATGCATCACCATGATCTTGCATGTGCGTAGGAATTTTTTTTAAAATTACTGTGTTCCCAACAGTGGCATCCGAGCCAGGTTTATGCGTAGATGTTATATGCACGAGTAGAACACAAAGGAGTTATGGGCGTGAGTATATACATATTGCTTGCCGTCACTAGCTGATTCTTAATTCAGCGGCATTGTTGGATGAAGCGGCCCAGACCGACATTACGCGTCGCTTACGCGAGACTGGTTCTACCGACATGCTTCGCACACAGGTGGCTAGTGGGTGTCTGTTTCTCCAGCTTTAGTTGAATCGGACTCAATGAACAGGGTTCTTTCTGAAGATTAAAAAGCAATCACTATACCGCGTTGTGGTTTTTTGATGCGTAGGTAAGAACGGTTCTTGCTCAGCCCGTAGCAGCCACGTAAAACTTGCAACAATAAAGTAGAGGACGTCTAAGTTGTTTTTGCACGGCATGTTGTGATGTGATATGGTCAAGTCATGATGCTAAATTTTATTGTATGAGATTATCATGTTTTGTAACACAGTTATCGGCAACTGGCATGAGCCATATGGTTGCCGCTTTATTGTATGAAATGCAATCGCCATGTAATTGCTTTACTTTATCACTAAGCGGTAGCGATAGTCGTAGAAGCAATAGTTGGCGAGACGGCAACGATGCTTTGATGGAGATCAAGGTGTCAAGCCGGTGATGATGGTGATCATGACAGTGCTTTGGAGATGGAGATCCAAGGCACAAGATGATGATGGCCATATCATATCACTTATATTGATTGCACGTGATGTTTATCCTTTATGCATCTTATTTTGCTTAGTTCGACGATAGCATTATAAGATGATCTCTCACTAAATTTCAAGGTATAAGTGTTCTCCCTGAGTATGCACCGTTGCTACAGTTCGTCGTGCCGAGACACCATGTGATGATCGGATGTGATAAGCTCTACGCTCACATACAATGGGTGCAAGCCAGTTTTGCACACGCGGAATACTCAGGTTAAACTTGACGAGCCTAGCATATGCAGATATGGCCTCGGAACACTGAGACCGTAAGGCCGAGTGTGAATCATATAGTAGATATGATCAATATAGTGATGTTCACCATTGAAAACTACTCCATCTCACGTGATGAGCGGACATGGTTTAGTTGATATGGATCACGTGATCACTTAGATGATTAGAGAGATGTCTATCTAAGTGGGAGTTCTTAAGTAATTTGATTAATTGAACTTTAATTTATCATGAACTTAGTACCTGATAGTATTTTGCATATCTATGTTGTTGTAGATAGATGGCCCGTGCCGTTCTTCCGTTGAATTTTAATGCGTTCCTAGATAAAACTAAGTTGAAAGATGATGGTAGCAACTACACGGACTGGGTCCGTAACTTGAGGATTATCCTCATTGCTGCACAGAAGAATTACATCCTGGAAGCACCGCTAAGTGACAAACCCGCTGCAAGAGCAACGCCAGATGTTATGAACACCTGGCAGAGCAAAGCTGATGACTACTCGACAGTTCAGTGTGCCATGCTTTACGGATTAGAACCGGGACTTCAACGACGTTTTGAACGTCATGGAGCATATGAGATGTTCCAGGAGGTGAAGTTAATATTTCAAGCAAATGCCCGGATTGAGAGATATGAAGTCTCCAATAAGTTCTACAGCTGCAAGATGGAGGAGAATAGTTCTATTAGTGAACATATACTCAGAATGTCTAGGTACCACAACCACTTGACTCAATTGGGAGATAATCTTCCTGATGATAGTGTCATTAACAGAGTTCTTCAATCACTGCCACCAATCTACAAGAGCTTCGTGATGAACTATAATATGCAAGGGATGGATAAGACGATTCCTGAGCTCTTCGCAATGCTAAACGCTGCGGAGGTAGAAATCAAGAAGGAGCATCAAGTGTTGCCGGTCAACAAGACCACCAGTTTCAAGAAAAAAGGAAAAGGGAAAAAGGGGAACTTCAAGAAGAACAACAAGCCAGTTGCTGCTCAAATGAAGAAACCCAAGTCTGGACCTAAGCCTGAGACTGAGTGCTTCTACTGCAAAGGAACTGGTCACTGGAAGCGGAACTGCCCCAAGTATTTGACAGAGAAGAAGGATGGCAAAGTGAAAGGTATATTTGATATACATGTTATTGATGTGTACCTTACTAATGCTCGCAGTAGTGCCTGGGTATTTGATACTGGTTCAGTTGCTAACATTTGCAACTCGAAATAGGGGCTACGGATTAAGCGAAGATTGGCTAAGGACGAGGTGACGATGCGCGTGGGAAATGGTTCCAAAGTCGATGTGATCGCCGTCAGCACGCTACCTCTACATCTACTTTTGGGATTAGTTTTAGACCTGAATAATTGTTATTTGCTGCCAGCGTTGAGCATGAATATTATATCCAGATCTTGTTTAATGCGAGACGGTTATTCATTTAAATTAGAGAATAATGGTTGTTCTATTTATACGAGCAATATCTTTTATGGTCATGCACCTTTGATGAGTGGTCTATTTTTACTAAATCTTGATAGTAGTGATACACATGTTCATAGTATTGAAGCCAAAAGATGCAGATTTGATAATGATAGTGCAACTTATTTGTGGCACTGCTGTTTAGGTCATATTGGTGTAAAGCTCATGAAGAAACTCCATTCTGATGGACTTCTAGAATCAATTGATTATGAATCACTTGGTACTTGCGAACCATGCCTCATGGGCAAGGTGACTAAAACTCCATTCTCCGGAACAATGGAGTGTTGGGTTTCGTAGTAATTTCAAAAAAATTCCTACGCACACGCAAGATCATGGTGATGCATAGCAACGAGAGGGGAGAGTGTTGTCTACGTACCCTCGTAGACCACAACGGAAGCGGTGACGCAACGTAGAGGAAGTAGTCGTACGTCTTCTCGATCCGACCAATCCAAGCACCGTTACTCCGGCACCTCCGAGTTCTTAGCACACGTACAGCTCGATGACGTTCCCCGGGCTCCAATCCAGCAAAGCGTCGGGGAAGAGTTTCGTCAGCACGAAGGCGTGATGACGATGATGATGTTCTACCGACGCAGGGCTTCGCCTAAGCACTACAACGGTATGACCGAGGTGGAATATGGTGGAGGGGGGCACCTCACATGGCTAGGGAACGATCTCAAGGATCAACTTGTGTGTCCTAGGGTGCCCCCTGCCCCCGTATATAAAGGAGCAAGGGGGGGGGGCTGGCCAGCCCTATGGGGCGCGCCAAGGGGAGGGGGAGTCCTCCTCCTAGTGGGAGTAGGACTCCCCTTTCCTAGTCCAACTAGGAGACTTGAGGGGGAAGGAAAAGAGAGGGAGAGGGAGAGGGAAAGAGGGGCCGCCCCCCCCTCCCTAGTCCAATTCGGACTCCCCATGGGGGGGGGGCACCTCCTGGGCTGCTGCCCTCTCTCTCCCCTCAGGCCCAATAAGGCCGATTACTTCCCCGGGGGTTCCGGTAACCCCTCCGGCACTCCGGTTTTCTCTGAAATCACCCGGAACACTTCCGGTGTCCGAATATAGCCGTCCAATATATCAATCTTTATGTCTCGACCATTCCGAGACTCCTCGTCATGTCCGTGATCACATCCGGGACTTCGAACTAACTTCAGTACATCAAAATGCATAAACTCATAATAACTGTCATTGTAACGTTAAGCGTGCGGACCCTACGGTTCGAGAACAATGCAGACATGACTGAGACAAATCTCCGGTCAATAACCAATAGCGGGACATGGATGCCCATATTGGCTCTTACATATTCTACCAAGATCTTTATCGGTCAGACCGCATAACAACATACGTTGTTCCCTTTGTCATCGACATGTTACTTGCCTGAGATTCGATCGTCGGTATCCAATACCTAGTTCAATCTCGTTACCGGCAAGTCTCTATTTACTCGTTCCGTAATACATCATCTCACAACTAACTCATTAGTTGCAATGCTTGCAAGGCTTATGTGTTGTGCATTACCGAGAGGGCCCAGAGATACCTCTCCGACAATCGGAGTGACAAATCCTAATCTCGAAATACGCCAACCCAACATCTACCTTTGGAGACACCTGTAGAGCTCCTTTATAATCACCCATTTACGTTGTGATGTTTGGTAGCATACAAAGTGTTCCTCCGGCAAACGGGAGTTGCATAATCTCATAGTCATAGGAACATGTATAAGTCATGAAGAAAGCAATAGCAACATACTAAATGATCGGGTGCTAAGCTAATGGAATGGGTCATGTCAATCAGATCATTCAACTAATGATGTGACCTCGTTAATCAAATAACAACTCTTTGTTCATGGTTAGGAAACATAACCATCTTTGATTAACGAGCTAGTCAAGTAGAGGCATACTAGCGACACTCTGTTTGTCTATGTATTCACACATGTATTATGTTTCCAGTTACAATTCTAGCATGAATAATAAACATTTATCATGATATAAGGAAATAAATAATAACTTTATTATAGCCTCTAGGGCATATTTCCTTCAGTCTCCCACTTTCACTAGAGTCAATAATCTAGATTACACAGTAATAATTCTAACACCCATGGAGCCTTGGTGCTGGTCATGTTTTGCTCGTGGAAGAGGTTTAGTCAACGGGTCTGCAACATTCAGATCCGTATGTATCTTGCAAATCTCTATGTCTCCCACCTGGACTAGATCCCGGATGGAATGGAAGCGTCTCTTGATGTGCTTGGTTCTCTTGTGAAATCTGGATTCCTTTGCCAAGGCAATTGCACCAGTATTGTCACAAAAGATTTTCATTGGACCCAATGCACTAGGTATGACACCTAGATCGGATATGAACTCCTTCATCCAGACTCCTTCGTTCGCTGCTTCCGAAGCAGCTATGTACTCCGCTTCACATGTAGATCCCGCTACGACGCTTTGTTTAGAACTGCACCAACTGACAGCTCCACCGTTTAATGTAAACACGTATCCGGTTTGCGATTTAGAATCGTCCGGATCAGTGTCAAAGCTTGCATCAACGTAACCGTTTACAATGAGCTCTTTGTCACCTCCATATACGAGAAACATGTCCTTAGTCCTTTTCAGGTATTTCAGGATGTTCTTGACTGCTGTCCAGTGATCCACTCCTGGATTACTTTGGTACCTCCCTGCTAAACTTATAGCAAGGTACACATCAGGTCTGGTACACAGCATTGCATACATGATAGAGCCTATGGCTGAAGCATAGGGAACATCTTTCATTTTCTCTCTATCTTTTGCAGTGGTCGGGCATTGAGTCTGACTCAACTTCACACCTTATAACACAGGCAAGAACCCTTTCTTTGCTTGATCCATTTTGAACTTCTTCAAAATCTTGTCAAGGTATGTGCTTTGTGAAAGTCCAATTAAGCGTCTTGATCTATCTCTATAGATCTTTATGCCTAATATGTAAGCAGCTTCACCGAGGTCTTTCATTGAAAAACTCTTATTCAAGTATCCCTTTATGCTATCCAGAAATTCTATATCATTTCCAATTAGTAATATGTCATCCACATATAATATCAGAAACGCTACAGAGCTCCCACTCACTTTCTTGTAAATACAGGCTTCTCCGAAAGTCTGTATAAACCCAAATGCTTTGATCACACTATCAAAGCGTTTATTCCAACTCCGAGAGGCTTGCACCAGTCCATAAATGGATCGCTGGAGCTTGCACACTTTGTTAGCTCCCTTTGGATCGACAAAACCTTCTGGTTGCATCATATACAAATCTTCTTCCAGAAAACCATCCAGGAATGCAGTTTTGACATCCATCTGCCAAATTTCATAATCATAAAATGCGGCAATTGCTAACATGATTCGGACAGACTTAAGCATCACTACGGGTAAGAAGGTCTCATCGTAGTCAATCCCTTGAACTTGTCGAAAACCTTTTGCGACAAGTCGAGCTTTATAGACAGTAACATTACCGTCAACGTCAGTCTTCTTCTTGAAGATCCATTTATTCTCAATTGCTTGCCAATCATCGGGCAAGTCAACCAAAGTCCATACTTTGTTCTCATACATGGATCCCATCTCAGATTTCATGGCTTCAAGCCATTTTGCGGAATCTGGGCTCACCATCGCTTCTTCATAGTTCGTAGGTTCATCATGATCTAGTAGCATGACTTCCAGAACAGGATTACCATACCACTCTGGCGCGGATCTCACTCTGGTTGATCTACGAGGTTCAGTAGTATCTTGATCTGAAGTTTCATGATCATTATCATTAGCTTCCCCACTAACTAGTGTAGGTGTCACTGAAACAGTTTTCTGTGATGTACTACTTTCCAATAAGGGAGCAGGTACAGTTACCTCGTCAAGTTCTACTTTCCTCCCACTCACTTCTTTCGAGAGAAACTCCTTCTCCAGAAAGTTTCCGAATTTAGCAACAAAAGTCTTGCCTTCGGATCTGTGATAGAAGGTGTATCCTATAGTTTCCTTTGGATATCCTATGAAGACACATTTCTCCGATTTGGGTTCGAGCTTATCAGGTTGAAGCTTTTTCACATAAGCATCACAGCCCCAAACTTTGAAAAACGACAACTTTGGTTTCTTGCCAAACCACAGTTCATAAGGCGTCGTCTCAACGGATTTTGATGGTGCCCTATTTAACGTGAATGCGTCCGTCTCTAGAGCGTATCCCCAAAACAATAGCGGTAAATCAGTAAGAGACATCATAGATCGCACCATATCTAGTAAAGTACGATTACGACGTTCGGACACACCATTACGCTGTGGTGTTTCGGGTGGCGTGAGTTGCGAAACTATTCCACAATTTTTCAAATGTACACCAAACTCGTAACTCAAATATTCTCCTCCACGATCAGATCGTAGAAACTTTATTTTCTTGTTATGATGATTTTCAACTTCATTCTGAAATTCTTTGAACTTTTCAAATGTTTCAGACTTATGTTTCATTAAGTAGATATACCCATATCTGCTTAAGTCATCTGTGAAGGTGAGAAAATAACGATATCCGCCACGAGCCTCAATATTCATCGGACCACATACGTCTGTATGTATGATTTCCAACAAATCTGTTGCTCTCTCCATAGTACCGGAGAATGGTTTTTTAGTCATCTTGCCCATGAGGCACGGTTCGCAAGTACCAAGTGATTCATAATCAAGTGGTTCCAAAAGTCCATCAGTATGGAGTTTCTTCATGCGCTTTACACCGATATGACCTAAACGGCAGTGCCACAAATAAGTTGCACCATCATTATCAACTCTGCATCTTTTGGCTTCAACATTATGAATATGTGTATCACTACTATCAAGATTCAATAAGAATAGACCACTCTTCAAGGGTGCATGACCATAAAAGATATTACTCATATAAATAGAACAACCATTATTCTCTGATTTAAATGAATAACCGTCTCGCATTAAACAAGATCCAGATATAATGTTCATGCTCAACGCTGGCACCAAATAACAATTATTTAGGTCTAATACTAATCCCGAAGGTAGATGTAGAGGTAGCGTGCCGACCGCGATGACATCGACTTTGGAACCGTTTCCCACGCGCATCGTCACCTCGTCCTTAGCCAATCTTCGCTTAATCCGTAGTCCCTGTTTCGAGTTGCAAATATTAGCAACAGAACCAGTATCAAATACCCAGGTGCTACTGCAAGCATTAGTAAGGTACACATCAATAACATGTATATCACATATACCTTTGTTCACCTTGCCATCCTTCTTATCCGCCAAATACTTGGGGCAGTTCCGCTTCCAGTGACCAGTCCGCTTGCAGTAGAAGCACTCAGTTTCAGGCTTAGGTCCAGACTTGGCTTTCTTCTCTTGAGCAGCAACTTGCTTGCCGTTCTTCTTGAAGTTCCCCTTCTTCTTCCCTTTGCCCTTTTTCTTGAAACTAGTGGTCTTGTTGACCATCAACACTTGATGCTCCTTCTTGATTTCTACCTCCGCAGCTTTCAGCATTGCGAAGAGCTCGAGAATGGTCTTATTCATCCCTTGCATATTGTAGTTCATCACGAAGCTCTTGTAGCTTGGTGGCAGTGATTCGAGAATTCTGTCAATGACGCAATCATCTGGAAGATTAACTCCCAATTGAATCAAGTGATTATTATACCCAGACATTTTGAGTATATGCTCACTGAGAGAACTGTTCTCCTCCATCTTGCAGCTATAGAACTTATTGGAGACTTCATATCTCTCAATCCGGGCATTTGCTTCAAATATCAACTTCAACTCCTGGAACATCTCATATGCTCCATGACGTTCAAAACGTCGTTGAAGTCCCGATTCTAAGCCGTAAAGCATGGCACACTGAACTATCGAGTAGTCATCAGCTTTGCTCTGCCAGACGTTCATAACATCTGGTGTTGCTCCAGCAGCAGGCCTGGCACCCAGCGGTGCTTCCAGGACGTAATTCTTCTGTGCAGCAATGAGGATAATCCTCAAGTTACGGACCCAGTCCGTGTAATTTCTACCATCATCTTTCAACTTTGCTTTCTCAAGGAACGCATTAAAATTCAACGGAACAACAGCACGAGCCATCTATCTACAATCAAACATAAACAAGCAAGATACTATCAGGTACTAAGTTCATGATAAATTTAAGTTCAATTAATCATATTACTTAAGAACTCCCACTTAGATAGACATCCCTCTAATCCTCTAAGTGATCACGTGATCCAAATCAACTAAACCATGTCCGATCATCACGTGAGATGGAGTAGTTTCATTGGTGAACATCATTATGTTGATCATATCTACTATATGATTCACGCTCGACCTTTCGGTCTCTGTGTTCCGAGGCCATATCTGTATATGCTTGGCTCGTCAAGTATAACCTGAGTATTCCGCGTGTGCAACTGTTTTGCACCCGTTGTATTTGAACGTAGAGCCTATCACACCCGATCATCACGTGGTGTCTCAGCACGAAGAACTTTCGCAACGGTGCATACTCAGGGAGAACACTTCTTGAGAATTTAGTGAGAGATCATCTTATAATGCTACCGTCAATCAAAGCAAGATAAGATGCATAAAAAGATAAACATCACATGCAATCAATATAAGTGATATGATATGGCCGTCATCATCTTGTGCTTGTGATCTCCATCTCCGAAGCACCATCATGATCACCATCGTCACCGGCGCGACACCTTGATCTCCATCGTAGCATCGTTGTCGTCTCACCAATCTTATGCTTCCACGACTATCGCTACCGCTTAGTGATAAAGTAAAGCATTACAGCGCGATTGCATTGCATACAATAAAGCGACAACCATATGGCTCCTGCCAGTTGCCGATAACTCGGTTACAAAACATGATCATCTCATACAATAAAATTCAGCATCATGCCTTGACCATATCACATCACAACATGCCCTGCAAAAACAAGTTAGACGTCCTCTACTTTGTTGTTGCAAGTTTTACCTGGCTGCTACGGGCTTAAGCAAGAACCAATCTCACCTACGCATCAAAACCACAACGATAGTTTGTCAAGTTGATGCCGTTTTAACCTTCGCAAGGACCGGTCGTAGCCACACTCGGTTCAACTAAAGTTGGAGAGACTGTCGCCCGCAAGCCACCTATGTGCAAAGCACGTCGGGAGAACCGGTCTCGCGTAAGCGTACGCGTAATGTCGGTCCGGGTCGCCTCGTCCAACAATACCGCCGAACCAAAGTATGACATGCTGGTAGGCAGTATGACTTATATCGCCCACAACTCACTTGTGTTCTACTCGTGCATATAACATCAAACCATAAAAACTTGGCTCGGATGCCACTGTTGGGTTTCGTAGTAATTTCAAAAAATTTCCTACGCACACGCAAGATCATGGTGATGCATAGCAACGAGAGGGGAGAGTGTTGTCTACATACCCTCGTAGACCGCAACGGAAGCGGTGACGCAATGTAGAGGAAGTAGTCGTACGTCTTCTCGATCCGACCGGTCCAAGCACCGTTACTCCAGCACCTCCGAGTTCTTAGCACACGTACATCTCGATGACGTTCCCCGGGCTCCGATCCAGCAAAGCGTCGGGGAAGAGTTTCGTCAGCACGACGGCATGATGACGATGATGATGTTCTACTGACGCAGGGCTTCGCCTAAGCACTACAACGGTATGACCGAGGTGGAATATGGTGGAGGGGGGCACCTCACACGGCTAGGGAACGATCTCAAGGATCAACTTGTGTGTCCTAGGGTGCCCCCTGCCCCCGTATATAAAGGAGCAAGGGGGGCTGGCCGTCCCTATGGGGCGCGCCAAGGGGAGGGGGAGTCCTCCTCCTAGTGGGAGTAGGACTCCCCTTTCCTAGTCCAACTAGGAGACTTGAGGGGGAAGGAAAAGAGAGGGAGAGGGAGAGGGAAAGAGGGGCCGCGCCCCCCCTCCCTAGTCCAATTCGGACTCCCCATGGGGGGGGCCACCTCCTGGGCTGCTGCCCTCTCTCTCCCCTCAGGCCCAATAAGGCCCATTACTTCCCTGGGGGGTTCCGGTAACCCCTCCGGCACTCCGGTTTTCTCCAAAATCACCCAGAACACTTCCGGTGTCCGAATATAGCCGTCCAATATATCAATCTTTATGTCTCGACCATTTCGAGACTCCTCATCATGTCCGTGATCACACCCGGGACTCCGAACTAACTTCGGTACATCAAAATGCATAAACTCCTAATAACTGTCATCGTAACGTTAAGCGTGCGGACCCTACGGTTCGAGAACAATGCAGACATGACTAAGACAAATCTCCGGTCAATAACCAATAGTGGGACCTGGATGCCCATATTGGCTCCTACATATTCTACGAAGATCTTTATCGGTCAGACCGCATAACAACATATGTTGTTCCCTTTGTCATCGGCATGTTACTTGCCCGAGATTCGATCGTCGGTATCCAATACCTAGTTCAATCTCGTTACCGGCAAGTCTCTATTTACTCATTCCGTAATACATCATCTCGCAACTAACTCATTAGTTGCAATGCTTGCAAGGCTGATGTGATGTGCATTACCAAGAGGGCCCAGAGATACCTCTCCGACAATCGGAGTGACAAATCCTAATCTCGAAATACGCCAACCCAACATCTACCTTTGGAGACACCTGTAGAGCTCCTTTATAATCATCCATTTACATTGTGACGTTTGGTAGCACACAAAGTGTTCCTCCGGCAAACGGGAGTTGCATAATCTCATAGTCATAGGAACATGTATAAGTCATGAAGAAAGCAATAGCAACATACTAAACGATCTGGTGCTAAGCTAATGGAATGGGTCATGTCAATTAGATCATTCAACTAATGATGTGACCTCGTTAATCAAATAACAACTCTTTGTTCATGGTTAGTAAACATAACCATCTTTGATTAACGAGCTAGTCAAGTAGAGGCATACTAGTGACACTCTGTTTGTCTATGTATTCACACATGTATTATGTTTCCGGTTAATACAATTCTCGCATGAATAATAAACATTTATCATGATATAAGGAAATAAATAATAACTTTATTATTGCCTCTAGGGCATATTTCCTTCATGGAGCGAGCAACAGAGTTATTGGAAATCATACCTTCATGGAGCGGATATCGTTATTTTCTCACCTTCATAGATGATTTGAGAAGATATGGGTATATATCTACTTGATGGAACATAAGTATGAAACATTTGAAAAGTTCAAAGAATTTCAGAGTGAAGTGGAAAATCATCGTAACAAGAAAGTCCAGTTTCTACGATCTGATCGTGGAGGCGATTATTTGAGTTATGAGTTTGGACTTCATTTGAAACAATGCGGAATAGTTTCGCAACTCACGCCACCTGGAACACCATAGCGCAATGGTGTGTCCGAACATCGTAATCGTACTTTACTAGATATGGTGCAATCTATGATGTCTCTCACTGATTTACCGCTATCGTTTTGGGGTTACGCTTTAGAGATAGCTGCATTGACGCTAAATAGGGCACCATCTAAATCCGTCGAGATGACACCTTATGAGCTGTGGTTTGGCAGGAAACCCAAGTTGTTATTTCTTAAAGTTTGGGGTGGCGATGCTTATGTGAAAAGCTTCAACCTGATAAGCTCGAACCCAAATCGGAGAAATGTGTCTTCATAGGATACCCAAAGGAGACTGTTGGGTACACCTTGTATCACAGATCCGAAGGCAAGATATTCGTTGCTAAGAATGGATCCTCTCTAGAGAAGGAGTTTCTCTCGAAAGAAGTGAGTGGGAGAAAAGTAGAACTTGACGAGGTAATTGTACCTTCTCCCTTATTGGAAAGTAGTTCATCACTGAAATCAGTTCCAGTGATTCCTACACCAGTAAGTGAGGAAGCTAATGACGATGATCCTGAAACTTCTGATCAAGTTACTACCGAACCTCGTAGGTCAACCAGAGTAAGATCCGCACCAGAGTGGTACGGTAATCCTGTTCTAGAAGTCATGTTACTTGACCATGACGAACCTACGAACTATGAGGAAGCGATTATGAGCCCAGATTCCGCAAAATGGCTTGAACCCATGAAATCTGAGATGGGATCCATGTATGAGAACAAAGTGTGGACTTTGGTTCACTTGCCCGCTGATCGGCAGGCCATAGAGAATAAACGGATCATCAAGAAGAAGAATGACGCTGACGGTAATGTTACTGTCTACAAAGCTCGACTTGTTGTGAAAGGTTTTCGGCAAGTTCAAGGAGTTGACTACGATGAGGCCTTCTCACTCGTAGAGATGCTTAAGTCCGTCCGAATCATGTTAGCAATTGCCGTATTTTATGATTATGATATTTGGCAAACGGATGTCAAATTTGCATTCCTTAATGGATACCTTAAAGAAGAGTTGTATATGATGCAACCAGAAAGTTTTGTTGATCCAAAAGGTGCTAACAAAGTGTGCAAGCTCCAGTGATCCATTTATGGACTGATGCAAGCCTCTCGAAGTTGGAATATACGCTTTGATAGTGTGATCAAAGCATATGGTTTTATACAGAATTTTGGAGAAGCCTGTATTTACAAGAAAGTGAGTGGGAGCTCCGTAGCATTTCTGATATTATATGTAGATGACATATTGTTGATCGGAAATGATACTGAATTTCTGAATAACATAAAAGGATACTTGAATAAGAATTTTTCAATGAAAGACCTCGGTCAAGCTACTTATATATTGGGCATCAAGATCTATAGAGATAGATCAAGACGCTTGACTGGACTTTCACAAAGCACATACCTTGATAAAGTTTTGAAAAAGTTCAAAATGGATCAGGCAAAGAAAGGGTTCTTGCCTGTATTACAAGGTGTGAAGTTGAGTCAGACTCAATGCCCGACCACTGCAGAAGATAGAGAGAAAATGAAAGGTGTTCCCTATGCTTCAGCCATAGGCTCTATCATGTATTGTATGAAATATTGTGTACCAGACCTGATGTGTGCCTTGCTATAAGTTTAGCAGGGAGGTACCAAAGTAATCTAGGAGTGGATCACTAGACAGCGGTCAAGAACATCCTGAAATACCTGAAAAGGACTAAGGATATGTTTCTCGTATATAGAGGTGACAAAGAACTCGTCGTAAATGGTTACGTCGATGCAAGCTTTGACACTGATCCGGATGACTCTAAGTCACAAACCGGATACGTGTTTTTTATTAAATGGTGGAGCTATCAGTTGGTGCAGTTCCAAGAAGAGCGTCGTGGCGGGATCTACTTGTGAAGCGGAATACATAGCTGCTTCGGAAGCATCAAATGAAGAAGTCTGGATGAAGGAGTTCATATCCGATCTAGGTGTCATACCTAGTGCATCAGGTCCAATGAAAATCTTTTGTGACAATACTGGTGCAATTGCCTTGGCAAAGGAATCCAGATTTCACAAGAGAACCAAGCACATCAAGAGACGCTTCAATTCCATTCGCGATCAAGTCAAGGAGGGAGACATAGAGATTTTCAAGATACATACGGATCTGAATGTTGCAGACCCGTTGACTAAGCCTCTCTCAAGAGCAAAACATGATCAACACCAAGACTCCATGGGTGTTAGAATCATTACAATGTAATCTAGATTATTGTCTCTAGTGCAAGTGGGAGACTGAAGGAAATATGCCCTAGAGGCAATAATAAAGTTGTTGTTTATATTTCCTTATATCATGATAAATATTTATTATTCATGCTAGAATTGTATTAACCGGAAACTTAGTACATGTGTGAATACATAGACAAACAGAGTGTCACTAGTTTGCCTCTACTTGACTAGCTCGTTGAATCAATGATGGTTATGTTTTCTAACCATAGACATGAGTTGTCATTTGATTAGCGGGATCACATCATTAGAGAATGATGTGATTGACTTGACCCATCCATTAGCTTAGCACGATGACCGTTTAGTTTGTTGCTATTGCTTCCTCCATAACTATACATGTTCCTATGACTATGAGATCATGCAACTCCCGAGTACCGGAGGAACACTTTGTGTTCTACCAAACGCCACAACGCAACTGGGTGATTATAAAGGTGCTCTACAGGTGTCTCCGATGGTGTTTGTTGAGTTGGCATGGATCAAGATTAGGATTTGTCACTCCGATTGTCGGAGAGGTATCTCTGGGCCCTCTCGGTAATGTACATCACTATAAGACTTGCAAGCAATGTAGCTAATGAGTTAGTTACGGGATGTAGCATTACGGAACAAGTAAAGAGACTTGCCGGTAACGAGATTGAACAAGGTATTGAGATACCGACGATCGAATCTCGGGCAAGTAACATACCGATGACAAAGGGAACAACGTATATCGTTATGCGGTTTGACCGATAAAGATCTTCGTAGAATATGTAGGAACCAATATGAGCATCCAGGTTCCAATATTGGTTATTGACCGAAGACATGTCTCGGTCATGTCTACATAGTTCTCGAACCCGTAGGGTCCGCACGCTTAACGTTCGGTGACGATCGATATTATGAGTTTACGTGTTTTGATGTACCGAAGGTAGTTCGGAGTCCCGAATTTGATCACGGACATGACGAGGAGTCTCGAAATGGTCAAGACATAAAGATCGATATATTGGACGACTATGTTTCGACATCGGAAGGGTTCCGAGTGAAGTTCGGGCATATACCAGAGTACCGGGGGGTTACCGGAACCCCCCGGGGAGTTTAATGGGCCTTATGGGCCTTAGTGGAAAGAGAGGAGGGGCTGCCAGGGCAGGCCGCGCGCCCCCTCCCCCTTTGGTCCGAATTGGACTAGGAAGCGGGGGCCCTTTCCTTCGCCCTCTTTCCTCCTTCCTTTTCCTACTCCTACTACATGGAAAGGTGGGAATCCTACTCCCGGTGGGAGTAGGACTCCCCATGCGGCGCGCCATAGGAGGGTCGGCCCTCCCCCTCCTCCACTCCTTTATATACTGGGGAGGGGGGCACCCCATACACACACAAGTTGATCATTGATCTTTTTGCCGTGTGCAGTGCCCCCTCCGCCATAATCCACCTCGGTAATATCGTAGCGGTGCTTAGGCGAAGCCCTGTTCCGGTAGCAACATCATCACCATCATCACGCGCCGTCGTGCTGACGAAACTCTCCCTCGAAGCTCTACTGGGTCGTGAGTTCGCGGGATGTCATCGAGCTGAACGTGTGCAGATCGCAGAGGTGCCGTATCTTCGATACTAGATCGGTCGATCATGAAGACATACAACTGCATCGACCGCATTGTCATAACGCTTCCGCTTACGGTCTACAAGGGTACGTAGACGATACTCTCCCCTCTCGTTGCTATGCATCACCATGATCTTGCATGTGCGTAGGAATATTTTTGAAATTACTGTATTCCCCAACAGTGTGGGGACTCCCGGTCATGGAATCTGGGTGCCATACGATGCTGGGCCGCCAGCTAGGCGATTGATTTCTACGTGTCAGCTAGCTTGCACTCATTGTTGACCGATAAATATCTCCGTCCATGTTGTGTTTTTTTCACAAAATAAATGTGCAATTTCCAGTAATTATCCTCCAGTCCATCACGCAGACGGTTTAGCATTCACATAAGTGTTTCGTTTAAGATTGAATTTGACTATGTACTGGAAAGGAAACAAACACTATAGATGGAGAAGGATTACCCAATGTTGGATTAACATATATACACAGTTTAGGACACACACCACAAAAACATATATGCTTGCACGTCCAATCTTTACCATATAATAAAGTAAATAGAAAATAAATTGACAGCAGACGCTATTGATCCCGGTTCATACGAGTGCATAATAAATCATTGGCGCCAAACTACCGCCATTTACGTGTCATGGTAATAGAGTCTTTTCTTGATCTCAACAAAGTTATTGTTTCATGGCATCTCATCGAGGTGTTGTGGTTGGCCGCCAGTGGCTGTGATATATTTTCTTCTCCCGTTGCAAAGCACAGACATTTTTACTATAATAATAAAGATGTTGTTGCTTCTAATCCATATATAGTCATGCCTGTAAGTCAAAGACGCGTGTGGCCTTTTTCTTCTTAGACAAGCCTACAGTGAAAAAATATATTAGCTTATGTTTTCTCTGTACAAAGGATCGACCTCGTAATCTCTCATGTAAGCTGTAGGGCTACAACCGACCGAACAAGTTTGCTTTTGTGTCTTACTACCACCTCTCTTCGATAAGATTCAACAGTACCAGTTTAAATACGTGTGTGCCTTGCACCAACGTGGAAGATGGGGATTTGTGGGCAAGCTATGATTGTGGGCTGGTCAT
>NC_041390.1:9229438-9235121 GCF_002162155.2 Triticum dicoccoides
GGGCACGCTGCATCATAAAAACATGATTGCAAGCTCTGCTTGATAATTGGAAGAGGAGATTGTGGGCTGTATAGAGAAGTGGGCCTTTTATGTAACGCCCTCGGTGCGGCTATATCTCCCATGTGTCGAAGCACGACTTAGAGGCATCATAAAAACATGATTGCAAGCTCTGCTTGATAATTGGAAGAGGAGATTGTGGGCTGTATAGAGAAGTGGGCCTTTTATGTAACGCCCTCGGTGCGGCTATATCTCCCACGTGTTGAAGCACGACTTAGAGGCATAACCGCATTGAAAGCAATGTCGCAAGTGAGGTAATCTTCACACAACCCATGTAATACATAAGGGAAAGAGATACATAGTTGGCTTACAATCGCCACTTCACACAATACATGAATAAAATATTACATCATCCAGATACAATCAAGATCCGACTACGGAACCAAAATAAAAGAAGACTGCCCCAAATGCTACACAGATCCCCAATCGTCCCAACTGGGCTCCACTACTGATCAACTGAAATGAAACAACACAAAGGACAAGATCTTCATCGAGCTCCTCCTTGAGCTTGGTTGCGTCATCTGGACGGTATCATCGGCACCTGCAATCTGGTTTTGGAAGTATCTGTGAGTCACGGGGACTTAGCAATCTCACACCCTCGCGATCAAGACTATTTAAGCTTATATGTAGGGTAAAAAGTATGAGGTGGAGCTGCAGCAAGAGACTAGCATATATGGTGGCTACCTTACGCAAATGAGAGCGAGAAGAGAAGGCAAAGCACGGTCGAGAAACTATGATCAAGAAGTGATCCTAGAACAACCTACGTCAAGCATAATCCAACACCGTGTTCGCTTCCCGGACCCCGCCGAGAAGAGATCATCACGGCTACACACGCGGTTGATGTATTTTAATTAAGATAAACTTCAGGTTTTCTACAACCGGACATTAAGAAATTCTCATCTGCCCATAACCGTGGGCACGACTTTCGAAAGTTCAAACCCTGCAGGGGTGTCCCAACATAGCCCATCACAAGCTCTCATGGTCAACAAAGGATATTCCTTCTCCCAAGACAATCCGATCAGACTTGGAATCCCGGTTACAAGACATCCTCGACAATGGTAAAACAAGTCCAGCAACACCGCCCGAATGTGCCGACAAATCCCGATAGGAGCTGCACATATCTCGTTCTTAGGGCATACTCAGATGAGCGCTCCATACAACTAAAACCAAACCTCGAGTTTCCCCGAGGGGGCGCTGCACAGGGCTCTAGTTTGGACCAACACTCAGAGGAGCACTGGCCCGGGGGGGTTAAAATAATGATGACCCTCGGGAGCGCGACTCCCAACGGAAAAGAGGCTAGGTGGCGAATGGTAAAACCAATGTTGGGCATTGCTGGAGGAGTTTTATTCAAGGCGAACTATCAAGGGGTTCCCATTATAACCCAACCGTGTAAGGAACGCAAAATCCGGGAACATAACACCGATATGACGGAAAGTAGGGCGGCAAGAGTGGAACAAAACACCAGGCATAAGGCCGAGCCTTCCACCCTTTACCAAGTATATAGATGCATTAATTAAATAAAAGATATTATGATATCCCAACAAAATATCCATGTTCCAACAAGGAACAAACTCCAATCTTCACCTGCAACTAACAATGCTATAAGAAGGGCTGAGCAAAGCGGTAACATAGTCAAACAACGGTTTGCTAGGACAAGGTGGGTTAGAGGCTTGGATTAACAAAATGGGAGGCATGATAAGAAAGTGGTAGGTATCACAGCATGGGCATAGCAAAAGAGCGAGCAACTAACAAGCAAAGATAGGAGTGATTTCGAGGGTATGGTCATCTTGCCTGAAATCCCGCAAGGAAGAAGAATGAGTCCATGAAGAAGATAAACGGACGTAGTCGAACGGGTCCTCACAAACGCGACGTTATTGGAACCAACCCGAAGAAGCAACACCGGAAAGAAGCACACACCATAGTAAACAACCAACACATGAACATGGCATGATATGCGGGATGCGGTATGCGGTGCATATGCATGATTTGGAAAGGAATGATTGAACCTGGCCTCAACTTGGAAATCCAAGAGTGCCACTAGAAAGGTGAGTTGATTTCGGTCGAAATCGATATAAAGATCACTGGAATCGGATGCACGGTTTGGAAATGGCAAGCAAAACAAATATGGCACCGGTCTGTGATAATCAGCACGAGACCATCTAAATACATCAAGAACAACATGCTACAGCACTCCAACATGACAACAAAATACATGGCAGGGATCCACTCATGATGCTTGACAAAATATGAACACTGAGCTACGGCTAATTCACTCATTAACAGGTTCGAACAAGCATGACAAAGGTGCAAAAGATAACGGGTTACAGACTTAGTGAAATTAGCAACATGTTAGGAACTTATCAACATGAAACAATGTTTAGAGCATGATAACCACATGCTGCAGGAACATATCATGGCAAAAAAAGGCATGGCATGAAGCTACTCAAAGCATATAACAAAAGTCCCTTAGTGACCATGAGCCAAAAGGGATCAGAAAGTACAATTGCAAGCATGTGAACATAACAAAAACATAAACAAATTTAGACTTAGTGAAAAACTGGAGCATGGCAAAACAGTTAACAAGTAGACATGTTTACGAGCTCGATGCACTCACTACAAAGCATGGCATGATAATCTAAGAATACACCCAGCAAATAGACATGGCAAGAACAACATCATAGCATGCACGGATCAACAACAACAAGCTCGGCAAAATTGCTAAACATGTTAACAATCTGCCAGGAACATTTTATAACAAAAGTAGAGCTCGATTGAGTCAAGCTAGGGTGCTCCATAATTGCAAACAAAGACATGGATGGATAGAGCACCACAATATCTACAAAACATCCTTACTGATCATGCCCAAAATATGCACGGATCACTAGGAAACAACATGAACATATGGCATAAAAATAATAACTGGACAAGGACTTGGTGAAATTCTAAGTCCCTGAAATCAGCATCATTGAGTAAGTTACTTTGCATGCTTGTGCTAGTCACCACAAAGATCACAAAAATACATGGCATAGACCCCTGTAAAGATGGCATGGCATTCATCAAAACACATGTAGAGCTCAGGATCATAGCATGCACACATTAATCATGGCAAAAATGACAAAAGTCCATTTGCTGAAACAGATCTGACATAATCCTCATATAGCCCTCTTCCAACAGCATTTCGGGCATCAAGATGAGCTCAAATGAAAATGATGCAATGAGATGAAATGATGCACTCGTTGAGACGAACATTTTGATGTGCTACAAGCACGAATCAGAGTAACGATGATGAAGTTATGATGCGATGAACAATGCAAAAAGTTACTAGGAGTTGGCAGTTTCCAGAAAAAAAAGACATGAGCGCTAGATAACTAAGACGTGCACATGCGAGGGATAGTGGGCTGGCTCCCCCTGGGCTTGGCCCATGCGAAGAGGAGGCAGCCTGTGCTTAGGAGGTGGAGATGGGCCGCGGGGAGGAGCCCACGCGCGAAGCGCGGCTGCGCGTGCGCCCGCACGCACGCATGGTCGAGGATGGCCGCGCCGGTGGTGGTCTCCGGCGAGGGGCGGCACGCCGGCGACGGAGAAGAGACGGGCGGCGGTGCGCGGCGACCGGGCCGGGCGGGTCCGCGATGGGCCCGGCGGGCCGGCGCGGTGGAGACGAGGCGCGTGACAGGTGGCGGCCTGGGAGTGGAGGAGAGAGGCGGCGGCCTGGGTGTGGAGGAGAGAGGCGGCGGCGCTGAGTTGTCGTCTCCGGATTGGCCGGAGTGAGGTGGCTGAGGCGGCGGACATGTCCGGTGCGGGAGGAAGAAACGTCCGGCGGCGCGAGGGGGGGGGATCTAGGGTTTGTACTGCGCGAAATTTCGGGGAGAGCCACATATATATAGGTAGAGGGAGCTAGGAGAGTCCAAATGAGGTGCGGTTTTCGGCCACGCGATCATGATCGAACGACTGAGATGATGGAGGGGGTTTAGGTGGGTTTTGGGCCACTTTGGAGGGGTGTTGGGCTGCAACACATATGAGGCCTTTTCGGTCCCTCGGTTAACCATAGGAGTATCAAACGAAGTCCAAATGGTACGAAACTTGACAGGCGGTCTACCGGCAGTAAACCAAGGCTGCATGACAAGTGTCAGTCCAATCCGAAAATGTTTAACACCCGCACACGAAAAGAGGTAGAAAGGGACACCGGAGGACATATGAGCGCCGGATTGCAAAACGGACAACGGGGAAAAAGCACGAATGGATGAGACGAACATGTATGCAAATGAAATGCACATGATGACATGATAGGACAATAATGACACGCAAGCAATGACAAGGCAGCAACATCGAATAACTGGAAGATGTTGGAAATATGCCCTAGAGGCAATAATAAAAGGATTATTATTATATTTCCTTGTTCATGATAATTGTCTTTTATTCATGCTATAATTGTGTTATCCGGAAATCGTAATACATGTGTGAATAAATAGACACCAACATGTCCCTAGTAAGCCTCTAGTTGACTAGCTCGTTGATCAACAGATAGTCATGGTTTCCTGACTATGGACATTGGATGTCATTGATAACGAGATCACATCATTAGGAGAATGATGTGATGGACAAGACCCAATCCTAAACATAGCACAAGATCGTATAGTTCGTTTGCTAGAGTTTTTCCAATGTCAAGTATCTTTTCCTTAGACCATGAGATCGTGTAACTCCCGGATACCGTAGGAGTGCTTTGGGTGTACCAAACGTCACAACGTAACTGGGTGACTATAAAGGTATACTACGGGTATCTTCGACAGTGTCTGTTGGCTTGACACGGATCAAGACTGGGATTTGTCACTCCGTATGACGGAGAGGTATCTCTGGGCCCACTCGGTAATGCATCATCACAATGAGCTCAAAGTGACCAAGTGTCTGGTCACAGGATCATGCATTACGGTACGAGTAAACTGACTTGCCGGTAACAAGATTGAACGAGGTATTGGGATATCGACGATCGAATCTCGGGCAAGTAACGTACCGATTGACAAAGGGAATTGTATACGGGGTTGCTTGAATCCTCGACATCGTGGTTCATTCGATGAGATCATCGAGGAGCATGTGGGAGCCAACATGGGTATCCAGATCCCGCTGTTGGTTATTGACCGGAGAGCCATCTCGGTCATGTCTACATGTCTCCCGAACCCGTAGGGTCTACACACTTAAGGTTCGGTGACGCTAGGGTTGTAGGGATATGAATATGGAGTAACCCGAAAGTTGTTCGGAGTCCCAGATGAGATCCCGGACGTCACGAGGAGTTCCGGAATGGTCCGGAGGTAAAGAATTATATATAGGAAGTGCTATTTCGGCCATCGGGACAAGTTTCGGGGTCACCGGTATTGTACCGGGATCACCGGAAGGGTCCCGGGGGTCCACCGGTGTGGCCACCTATCCCGAAGGGCCCCATGGGCTGAAGTGGGAGGAGAACCAACCCCTAGTGGGCTGGTGCGCCCCCCTTGGGCCTTCCCCCTGCGCCTAGGGTTGGGAACCCTAGGGTGGGGGGCGCCCCACTTGCCTTGGGGGGCACTCCACCCCCCTTGGCCGCCGCCCCCTTGGGAGATTGGATCTCCAGGGCCGCCCCCCCTTGGGGACCCTATATATA